>NC_141626.1:19172934-19305434 GCF_047967505.1 Dipteris shenzhenensis
ATGGCAAGCGCTTGCTCACCCTGACGAGAGGCTTGGGCAAAATTTGAGCATCTCTCCTCTTCCTGCAACAAAAGCCCAACTAACTCATAGAACGAGAGTGGGACGGCTGTAAGAACAATGGTCAGTGAAGTGACGAATGTGCCATATGAGGGGGCTAAGCTATTGAGAGTAATAGAGACGAGCTTCTTGTCTTCTATTTCCTCATCAATACTTGCGAGCTGATCACGTAGACCAGTGATCTTGGCAATATGATCAGTGATGGTGTGGCCTTCCTGCATGTTGAGATCCTTGAGCGGATTTGTCAAGGCAATGGCCCTTGCCTCATTCTTAACATGATACATGTTTGCCAATCTTTCCCATGCTGTCTTTGCATCCTTGCACGACTTGATAGTCGTCATAATGTGCCTCTTCGCATTTGTGGCAATCAAAAACATCGCTTGGGCACTGCGGCGGTCAAACTTATTCTGCTCCTCCGTCCATGCTATGGGACTAACAGAGGGGCTGTAGCAGTCTGCTGTCTGCCTGAAGTCTGACTCGAAGAAGCTGTGTTGGATGTAGATGAGCCTGTTGGCCTCACCTCATCCCCACTAATAATATCCCACAAGCCCTTACCAACCAAGATGTTCTTAAGCATGAATGACCACAAGGCATAGTTTGGTCCATCTAGCTTGTCACCCTCGGACAAATTGCCAAAACTGTCTAAAAGAGTCGACATGATGTAAAATGGGATACCCACAAGCTGCAAATGTACCTGCAAAAAGAACTGCAAGTCCCAAAAGTGTAACTGGCTGCAAATGTGCATGCAAATCCCAAACAAATGCTTGCTGCAAATGCAAAGTACGACTGGCTGCTCTGAAATGCCACTGACTACACAATGCAATCACTGCAAGAATGGCATCAACCAATCACTGCACTCTGCTGCAATCTGAAGTGCAATCCCAAACTAAAAATGCACAACCCAAATCTGAAATAGCGCACCCACGAGTGCTCAAATGCATCCAATGATTGCAAAAATGGCATCAACCAATCACTGCACTCTGTTGCAATCTGAAGTGCAATCCCAACTGAAAATGCACAACCCAAATCTGAAATAGCGCACCCATGAGTGCTCAAATGCATCCAACGAAGCTCAAAGGCATCCACAACTGTAGAGTAACTGCAAATGCACCTGAGAGTGCAGGAGTATGGGCTGCAAAAACAGTCCCAAAGCGAAATGTATAGCTCAAAACACTTACTGAAAGTGCACCTTGGCCCGAACCACCTGCAAAACACTCCACTGACTGTGTGGGCAAGCTGGAGATGACAAAGGAGCTGAAGTGAGTTGTTTGGAGCTGAATGAAGCTGTCAGGAGTACTTCTGAATACAATACATGTGTAGAGAAGACCCTGGAGAAGTATGGAGATGCCTGGAGCTGCTGGAACACACCCGAGAGAGGTTGGAGTTGAAAAGGGTCCAGATCTGAGCAAAAACGTCGAAAAACAATCGAAAATTGCTCGAATCGCCTTCTAACAAGTCGTACGGACTCGAAATCAGGTTCCGACAAGTTCTACGTACTCCTAGCACTGTCGCACAACTATATGGACAGATCCGTATGGATTGTACGGACAAAAAGCAAAAAATATTTTTTTTTCCTTGCCTGAAATGGTGCGGGACAGGCTTGTTTGTATGTGGGTAGCTCAGAAATTTTGACAAACGTCGAAATCGGATCTCAAAAGCTCAAACAACAGCCGTTGGACTGTTGGAGCTACCTCAAACGAAAGCTAGAGAGCTGAATGTGAGAACCAGGAACGCGCACTGGAGCACCAAGCTTGCGGGTGTCTGGAAGCAAGCGCGGGAATGGGCTCTAGAGACGGAAGTGCTCTGATACCAAATGTAGGAACAAGGTGGAGACAGGTTGTGAACATAAGTGAGCAAGAGTGCACACAAAAGAAAGCTCCAATAGAAATGTTCAAATGAAACAATACAAGTAGCCAGAGTTGCATTGCCATAGCCAACAATCTTGTCTTTCATGCTCGCATGAAACACATTGAAAATCATTATCATTATGTACGGGATTGTATGTATGATGGCTTCACTGATCTCATCTATTGTCCATCTGAGGACGATGTGGCGGATATCTTCACCGAAGCCCTGTCAACGGATCGTTTCTTACGATATCGACATGGCTTGGGGATCATAGACATTCTCACAATGTCAAGGGGGGTTGTGAAGTGATTCACAATGACATTGTTTTCATGTACTCCCATAGGTTGCATATCCATCTGGTACTTTAGGTACTGCAGGGTACACCTGAGACGTTTCCAGGGTACTTTCAGCCATATCTTTGAGGGGGGATTTGTAAGACATTACAAAGATATGATGTTGTAGGCATAAAGTGAACCCTAGTAGTACTTGGGTACTATATATGCCAAGTACTTGTATTGTTTAATTTGAACATTTCTATTGTCATTTGAACATTTCTATTGGAGCTTTCTTGTGTGTGCACTCTTGCTCACTTGTGCTCACAAGCTGTCTCCACTTTGTTTCTACAATGAGGGACAAACAAAATACTTGCGCTCACAAAGAGCAACTCACATCGGATTCACAAAGAACCAAAACAACTACAACATGTCTACAAAGAACCTTACCAACAATTGCTCACAAAGAGCGTGGCAGTCGATACTGCCCTACCGGAATTAAAATGCCCACTCTTGATCACTCAGATGATCTGCTTGGACCAGCATAGTTGTGTCCTGCTTGTCCTCCTTGCTATCCGCTGTAAGTGCTTTACCTTTCTCTTGCTTCAGTATCTCATCTCGCTGTTTTGTATAGCAGAATCTTTCTATATGACCATCTTTCCCACAATAATTGCATTTTCGATTGTCACGCATTGTCCTCTTCCTTCACTTGCAGTATACACCATGTTGTCAAACAACGGATTACTAATGTGCTTCTGCTCGCTCAGCAGCATCCCCACACAGCCTAGAAACTCTAGATCATCATCAAGGCCGATGTAGGGCTGCGTTCAGTGAAGTCTCATCCTCCTCACGGCAGAGATCTCTAGCGAAGTGTGAGGTCTAGGGAGGGAAAATAGTATACTACAATGAAGAGGTCCTATTGAGAAATGCATCAAATTCAAATCCGAAGAAATCTAGAATGTGTGCCATGCCTCTCGACAGAGATCATCTAGGTGAGAGATGATCTCTATTGTACCGCCCCTCTTCCCGATGCACTCTACCTGTCTCATCCCAGTATGTTGTATCCACTGACTACAAGCAAATGATGCTCTGGGCTCTCATGGGTCTTTGTGTAGAAAGCTATATCTCGTCCTATATATGATCCTGAGAAATTCCCTAGATTTGACCGTAAGGTACCATATACATGAATCTCATCCTATATGTGATTCTGAAAATTTTCCTAGATCTGACCGTAAGGCACCATTGCAGTCCAAACATTGGTCAGATCCATTAGAGAGAAGCTATCTATAGAACATAAAAGAGACGCCAATGCTAACACAAACACAAAAACAAGGATACGAATTTGTTTCTTTCTAGGTTTCCTATGTAAACTTAGGTTGAGCTTGTATGCTTCCATGAAGATCTCCAAAGATATAGCTTGGAGTCATGACATGATTAATCGTGATCGTTCTTACTAGACAGTCATAGATTCAGAGCTTGCAAAGGATTTCTACTTAGAGAGCACATCCATGTAGACTCACTTTTGGATGCGACTCTACCAAGAGAGACCAATTTCCATGTTTTTCTCCTCTTTCGGCATCGAGGACTCCTGGTCAACACTTGGAGACAACACTTTTGGGGCGGATATGTGTTTCATAGCATTGGAATTGACCAGTTCATACTTCAAATGCCTAGCTTACACAGTCAGGACCTTGTGTGTTTTACAAGGGAGCAGATTTAAACAAGGCTGTAATCAGGACTCATCCCTCAGCTTATCACCTTAGATGTAGTATCAGTCTCTATCTCTAGGCTTCATTCTCCATCTATAGATTCGGCCTAGGAGATCATTGTCAATCTCACTTGCATGGAAAAGATAAGACTTTAGATGTCAGATATGGCGATTTAGTTGCACAGAGGCTATAGTTGGGACTTAGGCTGTGGCCTCTTAGTCACTTTCCATTCTTTGGGAGGACATTATTCACACCATCATGGCCACTTGGCGCAAAATTCACAACTCCTCATATGTCATTGTGGCCAAGAGAGCATCTTTCAAAGTGTGACCATGGCCACGGTTTATTTTAATGTATACTACCACAAAGCCTTTGCGGCATTTCCACTCTCCTTATTAGTTACTACAGCCTGGTTTCTTTTTTGCATGATTTTGTATGATGTTTATCTTGGATTTCAGTATTTTGGTCTTCGACGGATATCATATTTGCTCGTATCGAAACCATCTTGCAAGTTCTCACTATCCCTTGCTTGCATGCATACCCCTCATGTGCACTGGTCTAAAATGGTGATGAGAAATATTTCCACCAAAAGGATGCTGGAATTGCACGGAGGTATTGCTACCATGGCAGAGAGAGCACGAGTCTCTTTGCTGATTTATGACAGTTTTCTGTAGGCTCATTTTTAATGCTTCAAATTGCAGATTTTGTACTCTGGAAAAGTTTGGCAATTCTAGCTTGTCTCAATGCTTTACAATACTTGTCTTTAGTACGTGTTATACTTTCTCATTTCTGTAATGGGAGCACTCCAATCCTTGAGAAAATAAAACTACTACTCAGAAAAGTGAATCATGTATTAATGTGCAGTACTTACCAGAGATTTAATACTGTGCAGGTCTTTGCAGTGAGCTGAAAGGCACTTATAATCTCATTTTCAGCAGCAAATTAAAGCTGCCTGTGAAGGATTCAAGATTTGAAAATGGGACAGGAGAAGGCCAAATGGATGAAGATATCACAGAAGGTGTGGATGACACGAGGCGTGCTGATCTTGATTTGGAACCACCGCATGAGGAAGTTACTACCCGTGATCTAGAAAGGGGATCTCCTGTGACTCCTGAAAGGGAATCTCCTGTGACTCCTGAAAGGGAATCTCCTACAACAGCAGAAAAGAGTCCACAGAAAGATGATTCTTCAAGAGAAGTAGCAGTTGGCATTTCTGATGAAGCCCAGCTACAAGAGCCCTCATTACCAGACCTTCATCTTCCTGTTGATCATGCAGAAGTTGTGATTGACAGTGTAGAATTGGAAAACAGTGCAAAAAAGCTTGCAGAAGCAGCCCCTTTGCAGGAAACAGAAGCTTTGCAAGAGAGAGACATGGAAAATGGACCTGTAAATCTAGAGGTTACTGTAGAATATCAGCCAGATGGCTTTCCTCCAGGGCCAGTTGTAGAGACATCTAGCGACTCTGTTCAAGTTTCTGAGTCTCAAGTATGCCCAGTACTTGAAGCAATTTCTATGACAATACTAGAAGTTAAAGTAAACTTAAAAGTCAACAGCTCATTCAATTTCATCTAAAACTGATATTATCGTTTCTCAAACAGGGACTCAATTTCCTTGCTGACTCCAGGGAAACAGGTCAGTGTTACTATTTTCATGGGTTCTCAGCTTTTAGCTTTTTCCAAATGAAAATTTAGTAAATAAAGGCTCTTTGGAAACCTGGAGTATGCCCTATGAATGTCTAGTATAGAGACACCATGGGAGTCTGTTCTCATTTGCAGTTCAATGAATTAAAGGGGTTGTCTGGTAGCGCAACATGCAGTGTGAAGTGGTTTTCCAAATAATGCAGTACATCCTATGGTGCATTCTGAATGAGGGAGTGGCATTACCAACTATATTTATGCATCAATGTTGTTCTTACAGGATTTAGAAGTGTCAAAAAGACTTTAGAAATACGAAACACAAACCGAGAGTATAGGCTTTAGAAATAACACAATCATACACATGAAAGGAAATAATACAATCATACAAAACACAAAGCAGATGGGGTTTGAATGCGTTCCAACATCCCTCATCAAGCATACACCTTGGTATATTTCTATCCTTCATTCCAAATAGGAGAGACAAAGCTGATATGACTCACTGAACAGGACAATCTTGACAAAATCTATAGGCTACAGCTTAATAGGCATGACAAATGGTTCTTTGTTTAAAAAGAAGAGGTATCATATAGTTCCAAAATAGATTCCTCTTGTAGAAGTGTGTAACAACTCTGCAAAATATCCCAAACTGAAAACTGAACCAAGAACTAGTATGAAGAAGCACTGATCTCAGCCCATCTACTGTACTAGATCTAGGAAATCAGCAATAATTTGTACATCTTGTACAAATGCAACTTCAACGCTTCAATTCTTGCAGTTTGCACATACAGATAGGAGTCCTTTTCTCGGGGAAAAAACATCTGTTTCCAGATATCTGTGACACCTTCAACATTTCAATTTTTACAGTTTGCACATGAAAAGCTCGGCTTCTAAATAGAAGTCCATATACCTTCTTCTTTTTTTTCAAAAAGTTTACTTCATTAAGTATGAATGAAAACCGCAAGAGCAAGCTCTAATGCGGGAGTACATCATGCTATGCATGAGAAAAAACCTGCTCAAAACGAGCTAACAAAAATCCAAGGTGGAGGCTGAAAGTGCCACCTCAACCCTGAAGGAGACTCAGAGAAGAAAGGAGATCCTCTCCAAACTCTGAAAAAATACCTCTCTTGGCTGTAGCTGCGCTGGAGGATCCGTGCATGCTCTCCTAGATGGCCACCAATGTGTATATAGTATCAGTCCATATACTGGCCATAGATTGGGAAGGGTGAACCTGGGAACCCTCCATCACCTCTACATCTGGCCCGCCAAATATGCCAAGCTGCAATGCTAGCCAAAATCCCCCATGATGTGTCCACCACGGCATGAGCAGCTCTGAAAGGAGTGAAGGAAAATTTCTGGAGAGAACAAGACTCCACAGACTGTATGAAGAAGGATGCTCTATGAAATATGCTAAAAATCCTAGCAACACCCTTCTAGATCGTCCTTGCCTATCTGTATTCCCAGAGGCAATGCTGAATTGACTCAACTACTGCGTGGCATCGAGGACAAGTAGGGTCAGCCCCTCACCACCTTCGACACCTTCACCATGTGGCTTCATAGCTTCACCTTTAGTTTACTCGCCTCTCCGAAGTTTGGGATCGGCATCCATGTAGCCATTGGAATGAAGATCCTAGAATAGACCTAAAACCAAAGAAGCTGATACAAAATCTGCAATCCCTACTTGACAAAGGCACACTTGTCTGAATCTTGGTCACCTTCCTTGTTGCAAAGGTACTTGAACTTCAACGTCGGAGCTAATCTCAAATTTGCACTTTCTTGAATTGAGTCACTTTCTTTCACACAAAGGTCCTCTCTTGCAAGCAACATGCACTTGTGAATCTCGCTCAATGCTCTGATACCATGTTGGAATAATATATGGATGTTTCTCGCTGTGGCTAAAACTTCCACAGCAGAGCAATATGCCCAAGAATTACACAATGCGTAAATCAAACCTCTCTCTTTTAAGTACACACAAGTGTTGCTAAAGTATACAGATAGTACCAAAGAGATATACAGCCAAAAGAAGATATAGTAAATGTTTCAAATTGGACTGAACCAGACACAAAATACGCCCCATGGCCGATCACAGAGAATGCATCAGTAGCATTGGTACTATGATCCAAAGCATGAAAAATCTCAAGATGTTCGCCATCTTTGGTGAAATAGTATTATGAGTACCATGCACATTGAACAAAAATAGAGTTGGCTTATCCCTAGTTCTGTCCCAAGGCTTCATTAACATGTGTTTCAAGTCTTTTTCACATCTTCTCCATGCAATTTGTATCTTTTCAAGAATTTTCCCTTTTCTTTGGTCCACTTGCTCATGGATGGGTCGGTGAAGGCAATTGAATTGCTTGGGTGCTTGCTTTTGTGGTAACTTGTTCTTAGAAGGGCTCATTCCTAACTAAAGTTAACTAAAAGCGTTCTTCTGCATGAAGATCTTAGAATGCCTAAATTACCCTGAACCACCTTCTTCGAATCTTCTGATTTCACATTATGAGCTGCTATTCTTCAGTCCTTTCAGTCTTAACTCTCCTATTATTCTTCTTCTTCTTAGAGCTCATAGATGCTGAGCTCCTCTTCTTCAAGCCCTCAAAAAGCCTTTTGGTATCTCCCACAAGAGATTGGAGGATATTTAGGAGCAAGGAACACAATTCGTAGTGGAGGCTTACAGAGATTTTCTAAGCTGACTATGTGCTAGTCCCTACTAGGATTAACCTGGACTTAACTGATTGGATGAGATGAACTTAAGATCTGGATAGATCAAGGGTTCCGGAATATTCTAAACTAGTGTTGGCTATGGTCAGGATTAATACTAGGCTAAACTAGTATTAATATGGGCAAGGGTTAGGGCAAGGGTTAGGACGTAGTCTAATCAAGGGCCTGGATCGACCTAAGAGCTGAGTTTTAGACATTGGATATAAAAATGATCCAAGAGAAAAGCAAAAGTGTCCTGGAAAGCTAGGCTTTAAGTAAATCTGGCTATTGAGGCATGGATTGAGAGTTAGAAATCAATACCAGTAGAGCTAGGCTTATAAATACTAACCAAGGCTCCATATTTGGGATGTCCAAGAGACAGATGTCTTCTAGGGATAGAGATGTGTTGGGTAGGAGGGATGAAGATGAGTGTGTCCACTTTGAGACGGAGTATGAGGAGATTGTTGACACTGACTAGTATCTACGTAGAGGTTCATTTAGATGATGATCTAGAGGATGCTGCAACAACGGAGGAATGAATAACCAAAGTATGTTTCCTTTATGTGCATTAATGTTGAATTCAGTTGCATGTTTGGTCTCAATGTTTGTCCAGGTGGAGGGTAAGGGGCTTGTAAGCATACAACAGGGGAATGCTCATGGCGAAAATATTTAGAGCCATTTCCATGTCCTCCTATGGGGTTTTTTGGGTTCCATATTGAAAATCCGTGTACTTCTGGGAGATCATGTCCTTTGTGCTCCTTGTACTTCTGGGATTTTCTTGAAAATCCTTGTATTCCTGGGAGATCATGTCCTTCGTGCTCCCATGTTTCCAGTATTAAGATTATGTCAGTTTCAGATATCTCCTCGTTCATTGCGAGGGTTTTGTTTAAAGGCCATCCACGTTCCTTACTTTGATCCTGAGGGTTTGGAGTCCCTATGCCACTTTGCTCTTTTCTGTAATATTAACTTCCTCATTTCCGATGTATACATTTTTGCCCTCTTTTTGTATTTCTGACTATGAGAGAGAGAGTCTAATTATAGTCTTCATCGCACTGTTACTAAGGAACAGAGGGAGATGCAAACGAGGCTGACAAAGACTACGAACAGATGGGAAAGATTTTGGAAGATAACAGTGGGTGGTCATCTCGGACCAGGTGACCTCTACGTCTAGACGATATAGAAGACTAGTCTGGGCTTTCCACCTGTTACACAGTTATTTGCATTTTGTTGCAAGGCGCTTGTCCTAAGTTCAAAAGCATTCGATATTTACATGTCTTGAGGTGCAACTGCCTCTTGCAGGGCAGTTGCACTATATTTAAAGGAGAAATTCGAGGCTGTCAGGAAGCCAGGCATAGATCAGGTCCCTGAATTAAGCTTGGAGAAATTGCTTTTGGGAAGGGCGAAAAGAGAAGCAGCTCGCATGTTTTTTGAGACTCTGGTGATTTCTATATTCTATTGCTGTTTCTGCATTGCAAAAAAGCCTTGGGTCTACAAAATCTTTGCTGTCTTGATAAAATGTATGGGTTGTAAATGTCATGTCTACGTCTGCATACTTTTGTCTGGCTTTGAAAAAAATAGTGCAGATTATAGGCTGTCCAAGTCTAACTCTGATTCCCATGTGTATCTTAGGTGCTGAAGACAAAGGATTACCTTCAGGTGGAGCAAGATGCTTGTTTTTCAGACGTACATCTGTTGCCCACACAACTCTTGATGAAGGCTGCCTTCTAAAAGCTGTAGCATGGTTATTTGTTTGCGATCAAGGCATTTTTGGATAAATGGGAGTCAACTAATGTAAATTTGTTGTAATTCAAAAAAACCTGCATCGTTTTGTGTGTAGGATTGTAGTCGAAAAAAAAAAAGTGGGAAGGGGGGGGGGGGAGGGCTTCTGATTTACACGTTAATTCAGGTAGCTATGGTAGTATTAGATTTTGTATACAGGGTAGCATAGTAAGTGTACAAGGTGATTTCAGTTGTAGATATTGATATCCAAGGGTTCCTGGTCCGCTCTCCATCCTCGGCATGTGTCTGAACGAGTCTTGAAGTCTTTCCTGTGGCCATGTTTTAAAATATTCTATAAAGCTTGGCTCTTCTAAAAACCCTTTCTTGATAATTCAATAAGATTTGGTTGGGACTGACCTGCACATCTTCTAGCCGTTTAGCATTGAAACGTTAAAGGTACGACAGAAGGACAGGATTTTAAAAACCACTGTGAAGGGATGATCAGACATGACAATGAAATGTGTTACATCAGGTGCTGGAATAGAAAAGCTGACTTGAATTCGCAGCTGGGAATTCTCCCATGTTGACATCCTTGACGTCGGGGCCATGCAGCACAGGTAAAGAAAGGTACGAAGGGTGAAGATAAGAGATACAAGTTTGAAGTAGAGATGGTGCATTGAATGCATTGAATGCATCTGGGCTGTGGGCTGGACATGGGCAGGCAAATCTTGCCCGTCGATCATCCTTGAGCGTGCCCACGGTTGGCGGAGTGTGTAAACACCCTAAGGGAAGCGCTGAGCACCTCTTTCCTCCGGCTAAATGATTAAAGGCCTAGTTAAGCCAACACTAAAAACGTGTGTTTTCGGAGGGCGGTCCTATTCCACTAGTTAAAGCCAACACTAAAAACGTGTGTTTTGGGAGGGGGGTCCTGAGTCAAACCCTGCGGCATTGTTGCCACTTTCTCAACTTGCACACTTTCAACTTGCAAACCCCTCCCCCCTAACTCCCCCCCTAAAAAAGAGAGGACTAGTTAAGTGTTTTAGCCAAAGTGTGGCTTCCCATTGTGATTTAAATCCCAAGATGCTTGGAAATTTAAACCACTCGAAATAAGTACTTAGAAGACCTTTTGGTGAAAGAAAACAAGTTGAAATATAGACTATAAGGGTTTAACTTAAAGGTGAAGAGTGGGTATGTTACTTTGATCAAGATTTTTGCTAGATATTTTAGTCGACATGTGCATCCCATCGGGATTCAAGGGGTTCTACTTACAAATTTATAAACGGCATGTTAAAGATGCTTGGAAATTTAATCCCCAAAAATAGGTAGTAAAGGAAAAGAAGTTAAAATATAGAAATGAAAGGTTTAAATTAAAGGTGGACAGCAGGAATGCTACTTTTATCAAGTTTTTTGTTGCATGTTTTTGAAGACCAAGTAGAAACTATACAAGATGGGTGCTCTTTTGAATGCCCTTGAAATGAATAATCCATTCTAATTGTGAGCTCAAACCATGGACATCATAATGTGAAGACGCACTATTATTGTATTCAAAACAAGATCTGAAATTTCTAGTTCACAACTTTATGCATAGCATCATGGGTAGGTGGGAAAAGGCCCCCCAAGAAAGACATTTGATAAGATGCAAACTAGGCTTTTGCCAAAACAATTATGGAGGTCTTGACGTTCAAGCCTTCAAGGTTTTTTCTTTCCGGTCTTTCTTTTTATGAAGGAAAATGCCAACACTTATTACTGGGACGGTTGGGCAAAAAAAAAAAACCCTTACGAAAGAAAGGCCAATTGAAAATGGGCTTTTTGTTCATACAAAAGAAAGGCCAATTGAAAATGGGTTTTTTGTTTATAGTGGATGCTATTTTAAAAGCAAGCTTCAACCCATGAGTAAAGAACTCCCCAAGTGGTGGAGGGAAACACTCCTAAGGGAGTCTTTGGTAGCCATTATCAGATCAAGGTCCCCGAGTCTAAGATCAAGGTCCCCAAGTAGACTCGAGACTTTCCACCAAAGACTAGTTTATTCCTAAAACCTCTTACTATTTTTAACACAGTTTAAAAGCCAAATTGCCACCACAGTGGGAATGAACTCAGTGTCACCTATAAGTGTTGTCCTCCAACTTAGCTCTCTCAAAAAACCCAACATCAATTTTGAACTCTTCACCCCCTTCCCCAAGCACTGCCAAATCCTATGTACCATAGGACATGCCCAAAATATGTACATCAAGATTTTGCACAGGACATAAAGGGGGCTAATATGCATCCATCTAGCCATCTTCCCTTGCACAGGTAGACAACCATCACCTTCCAGGCTATAAATTTTATCTTACCATCTACATAGCCTCTCCACACACCTCTGCAACGCTTAGTTCATTGGGACATGCCTTTATGTAGCCCCCCCCACTTTGCATCGAGTCTCCCTAGTAGTGTCGTCGTCGTATATACATCTATAGTAGAACCCTTTAGTATGAAGCATATTCCCATTATTCCTCCATTGCCTTTTGCGTCAACCCAGAGAAGGGATCACACTTGTAGGCCACTTAGGCAAAATACCCTACATCACTTTTGCCAAAAGAGCACCCTTGGTTGGTTTAGCGTAAGCAATTTGTAGCAGCTTCTAGTTGGCCACTCTAAAATTCCACAAATCAACCTATTGGGAATGACTAGCTCTAGCTTGCTATAAAGTCAAGGGCTAAAGGTTGCTAATCCTTCATAATAGGATGACTCCACCAAACAGACTCCACCTGATTTGTGTCCTCGTGCAAACTAGTACAACCAACCCATTGTAGACGCACACCAAGAACTTTTCATGCTCCATTCAGTCCTAACACTAAATTAGACATTGTGATTTTAATAAAACTGAAGGTCATCTCTCATTGTTGTTATTGCCTTCACGTAAGCACCTTTGTGTCTAGCTTTTGTTGACGATTCGGTCGCATTTTCAGAGGAGAGTTAGCAGAAGGTGGCTAATCTGTTTTGAGGTTTTAAATGCATTTTGTGAAGCTTTAGGTTGTGTGCCCAGATGGACCAAGTTGCTTGAGATCGAAGCTGGAGTTGGAATTGGGATGATGCTTTTCCATAAAGTGGGTGGGAAGGGGCACAATTACATGTTATCGATGGGGCTAGGAATTAGGGTTTTTATACACTGCCAAAAAAGTGTACATTGTTGGGGCAGTTAAAAAATGGGATGGGCAGGGTGTCATGGGCAGAGCCTTTACACATACATTGCTTGCCCTTGCCCGAACACCAAAAAAAAAAGAACTTCCCATTTATTGGGTTCTATTGGCAAGAAAATAACCCCTGATTGGAATAATGGGGGCCCATCAATGGTAGCCAACCTCTGCTGCACATACATGGGCAGATTTTGGGCTTGACATGGCAACCAAGTAGGACATAAGGAGGAGAGTGTAGTGGGTGGTATGTAAATCCTCGAGTGCCTTCCATGGGTTTTCTATATTCCCATTGGTTGTGTGGAGTGTCTGGCGGGCGGGGCCTCATTGTGTAAAAGACCCTTAGTCTCAAGCAGACGTTTGAGTGGTCCTGTGGAGATTAAGAAGTGCCTTAGTTGGTGGGATAGAATGACCATGGGATGGAATGCTAAGAGCGGTGCTCATTCTGCATGCTCTTGTTGCAGCCAAGGTTTATGTTCTGTCTATATGGCATTTTTAAAAATCATATTGGATGGAGATCAATTTCTATGGGCAGAAGAAGGTAGAAGGAAGCTACATTATACATCTTGGGAATTGATGAAGATACCAAAATGCAAAGGAGCCTTGGGGATGTCTGACGTGTTGATCAGAAAGCACGAATTGATGTCCAAGTGGCTACCAAAATTATTTGAATGCACGTCTCCTTGGTGTGATGCAAAGGGTGAGGGAAAGTGCTTCTCAAGCAAGCACACAGCTTCAATGGAGTCCACCTTATCTCTCTCGATGCTCAATACAGGGATCGGGAAAAGAATAACGACGGTATGGATAAGGATGACAAGGCCCTGATAGCTTAGGACAGGAGCAAAGGCAAGGGCAAGGTTGGTAAAGACAAGCCCAAAATTGACGAAGCGAACTCTTCACATGAAGACAAGAAGAAGAAGAGAGAGAGAGAAAGTGCTTCTATTGTGATCCTCTTCTCGTATACACCAACCAATAATTGGAGGTAATGAATGTGTCTAAGCTGATCCAAAGACTTCAATCATTGCATTCTTTGAATGAGTTCCGCCCCTTCAACAAGAACTTCCAAACAATTTCAATTGGCCCAGGAGACAAGGCGACGCCAACTTGAGCAGCGGCAACACCCACCATGGCCGGAATTAAACTACAGATTTCCATATGCTTGACAAACAAGTTAATACCAAACAGAAGAGAGCTACTCTTGGAAGAGGCAGAGGTGGTGGAGGAGAAGGCGGTAAAGGTGATGGAGGTGGAGGTGGAGGTGGAGGTGGAGGACCCGTAGAGGGCGACGCCACAGAAAGCCTAGCATGAAGGCTTTGTTCGAGATCAAGAAGTATCAGAAAGCGCGGAGCATTTGATTAAGAGAGCTCCATTTGCTTGATTAGTAAAGGAGATCATGCAAGGGTACAAAGATGGCATGCGGATTCAATCTCTTGCACTATCAGCTCTACAACAGGCATGCAAAATGGTTGTGGTATCCCTTCTTGAGGACACTAACTTGTGTGCCATCCATGCGGTTACGATCATGGCCAAAGATATGCAGCTGGCTAGGTGGATCAGAGGCCACCATCCAACCTTTAGGCTATAAATGGTTTTGAAAACCATCTTGTAATATTTGAGGTTGTAATATTTGGACACCAAAGCTGGTTGTACCAGATTTCTTGTTGTTTTGAGTAAATGATGAATTGTGTTGGTTCTCATGAATAATATTGGTTATTTGTAGTTTATCTTTTGAGTAAATGATGAATTGTGATCTTTGTTTCTCTTTAATTTTTTGTGTGTTGTAACACTTGAATATATATTTAAAAAGAAAATAAATAAGTTCTAATTAAACTTTTCTTCTAACACTAGCATAGAGCAAAAAACCCTTTTGTTTTAAAAAATGGCAAAAATTGGCCATTTGCGTGCAGACGCACAATACGGCCAGACAGACGATTTGCATGCCCATGCGCACATGGCCAATTCTAGCCATTTTTTATTTTTAAAAAACATTTAAACACTGGCATAGAGCACCTACAAGGCATTTATTAAAAAAAAAGAAGCAGCTAGGATTGGCTAAGTGTAGGCGGGCATGCAATACGATCAGACGGCAACGTCGTCTGGTTGATTCGCACACCAACACGCACATGGCCAATCCTTGACATTTTTTAACTCTAGCATAGAGATTAGCTAGGTGCGCATGGGTGTGCAATACGACCAGGGCCAATTAGCGCGCCCACACGCACATGGCCAATCCTGGCCATTTTTAAAATTTTTAGAAATTTAGACACTAGCATAGAGCACCTACAAGGCATTTATTTAAAAAAAAACAAAAGTCAAGATTGGCCATGTGCACGCAGGCATGCAAATCGACCAGATGGTTATGCCATCTAGCTGATTTGTGCACCCGTGCGCATATGGCCAATACTAGCCATTTTTAATTTGTTTTTTAAATTTAAAAACTAGCATAGAACCCTACAAGGTGTATACTTTGCAGATGATGCCGATGTATATGATGTTTAAATATTTTTCTATTTTCTAGATGAGGACAATATGTATATTTTGGAGCTTTTGGAGCAAATGAGGAAGATCATGTAAGTTTACCCCGACTCCAAAAAAAAGCAAAAGCTTACCACTGCTTTACACGAAGCCCACTAACTGTTCAAGATGGAACTGTTAAATTCAGTCTTTCATGAAAACTTCCCTACCTATGGGTATGGCAGGCTTGTCCAGATGCTCTCTTGTTGCCCTTAGAATAACCTCTTGTTAATGCTACACTTTGGGAACTGTAATTGCAAACTCTAGGTTGAGTTAATGTAGCCTCCCACATTATCAATTAGATGATGATTTAGAATGCCTTTTATGTTGTTAATAGGATCTGCTTGGAATGTGCACTTATCATTAAGTTAATTATCACCTCAAGCATCGCATTTCACAAAAAACATGGAATTTCTTATATACAAAATATTGAAACACATTTTGCATACAAATTGTTTACACAAAATGTGAAGAAAAATCTATCACAATAAAAGCTAATGTCATTGCAAATTAACATCACCATGGGAAAAAAAGTGTATATTAGATCTCCATTTGTATTTACAATGTTTTTGGTAAACCGAAGTCATCACAATATCCCCATGTAATGTCCAAGTGAAGAGTCTACACCGATGCTACCACCTCGACCCACATGTTGCAATGCAAAATCATCAACTTCAATAACATCCCGAAAGTTGTAATAATTTGATTAGCAATATTTTTTGAAAATATTTGAATTAAAAACATTACATCATAAATATTGACAATGTCATCAACTTATAATTTATTATGCATCTCTTTCGTTGTAACCCTCTGTACAAACATTGATGTAGCTTTTTCTCTCATCAATCTTTGCATGGGGTATTGATGACAAGGCCGTGGCACTACTCTCAATCCTCGAATGTTTGTTTTGACTGTCCACCGATATTCTTGCTAGGACCTCCTGCAACTCCGTCTTTGTGACTCCTATGAGAGTTGTCATGCATTTTGTTAAGGCATTGATAGCCTGTGTGGTTAGCACAGCCTGTGGGGTTGGCACCGATTCCAAGGGGCGCAAGTGGTCGCAACCCTTCAATCAGCGATTGCAACCGCATACATTGTATATCCTTGGGACCAAGTGTCTCTTAATCATTATGCATTTCACAAATCCGGGTACATAGTGTCTTCAGACTTCTTTTCTCGCATACTTCGTGTCTCGTGTGTGTGAGTATGCACATTATCTACTTCCTGTAGCACCTGCAGCTTAGGGCGTTCGCATTGGCGATTACAACGATTAACTTAGAATTTTTCATACATGTGGGGTGTGCGTCGAGCCTTATGGCGCACCATTCGTGTCAGCATTGCATACACTATTTCTTCATTCTTCTTTTCAGCATACTCTGTGTCTCATGTGTGTGAGTATGCACATTATCTACTTCCCGTAACACCTGCGGCTTAGGGCCATGATCAACTCTAGATTTTTCATACATGTGGGGTGTGCGTCTAGATTTTTCATACATTGCTGGGAGGGACGGTATGTGACATGCCCATGAGGGTTCATTAGCGGACTTGTAAGCGCTCGTCGTCCGAAGACGACAACAACTCAACATGTGATCGAGGATCTTGTTGCCGGTGAATACACTACCCCAACACACTTGTTTTGGTGATCTCCGTTTTGCAAACGAATTGGTTCATCAAGTTGGATACTTCATGCGGGGATTGATCATCTCAGTCATTGAATTGTGGTACTAACCCATGGCATGAATGTGAATAAGGTCACAAGGACCTCCGGATCCTCTAGTACCATCAACGAGGTTGTCCAGTCGGCCTAGACGGTCTCTCTTGGTAGACGAAGACTTCCATATGGATCGAGATGTTCAGTGAACTCCGCAAGATGCTGGTGGTGGCGTACTCGGACATGGTGGTGCCCAGTTCGTGTCAGAGCAGCCCGCAAGAGAATGCGTGGGAGCCCTGCTCATCGCCCATCCGCAGTCTGAGTGCGAACGATGCGGTGCAGCCCTTTCCATGGGGTTGACGTGTGTTAAGGGAGCCATCTTCACCAACACTGGGTGGCATTTCGTCGGTGGTTTGTGGTTTATTCTTTACTCCATAAGCGGCAATGGCAACTAGGGGACCAATGCTATAGGCACCGATTGTCCACATCTTTTTGGCCAATCCAGTCGTAATATCAGCATAGCAGCTAATGTGAAGTATACAAAATTCCAAGGGAAGACTTGTGATGATCCGGATGCCCACATTCGTCAGTTTGATAAAATTTACACTCTCAACATGCCTAGTGTGGTGGATCTAGTGAAAAAGATGGCAGTCTTTGAGTCCACATTCGAGGCTAAAGCATCACATTGGTTGGCGGAGTATGCCTTGGACCATTTCCAGGATAACGATGAAATCAAGATCGCTTTTTTGTGGTGATTTCGTCAGGAGAAAATGATTCTGCAGATGCTAGAGGGGCTGAGCATCTTGCGACAAGGTGATCAAGGCGTGGAAGACTACATAGCTTAGTACTGCCATCTTTTGCAAAGGGTTCTAGTGACTCAACGACTGGCAGGTGGAGGTGTTGAATGATTATTTCATCAGTGGTCTAGCCAAGGATGTGCAGACTGCAGTGGCAACGATGGACAAGGTCACATTACCCTTGAACGACTTGGTCAGTAGGCAATCCGAGCTGGTGGAACCTTACAAGGGGGAACGGCGAAGCAGAGACAATCATCCAAGAGTAAGGGCAAAACCAAAAAGCAATCTTCAAGGGAAAAACAAAGGGATAGTGATGAAGAGTCAGACGAGGATAGATTGGCAGAAAGTTCATCAGAAGAAAGCAGTGATGAGTTGGAGGCGGAGGAGGTTAAGAAGCCCAAAAAAACCTTGAAAGGAGGGAAGGGAAACTCCGTAGTGTCCGCAAGTCACTCCAACGAAGCATCTAAGTGCAGACTTTTGGTATGTAGACTGTAGGAATCCGAGGCATTCCAGAATGGAGTGCGTAATGAATTAGCAATGGTGTGTGATCTATCGGACTAATACACACATAACGGAGCAATGTAGCTACAATGGACGAGGCCCTTGCGCACTGGGACAACCTCGATGGCCATAACGACCTACTATAGAGCCCTGCGGCATATGCGCAGCAAGCTAGTACTGTAAAAGTTCAAGAACAACCTCAAGCCCTAGGGGGCGGTGGAGTGGGTCACGATCATGGATGAGGTGGCGGACAAAGAGGTCCGCAAGTGAAGACGTGCTTCTTCTGCCTAGGTGACTCATCACTCAATGGTGGAATGAGTGCCTTGAGGCTCAAGAATGGGATCGCTAGCATAAATGTCAGAAGATGGCGGGGAAGATGCCCAACACAACTATGGTACAAATCATGGAGGATGACCCAGCCTTTGCACCAGAGGTAAATGTGGTAACTCGATCAGGCAGAGTGATGCAGAGACCAAGGTTGGGAACAAGCTTGCGTTACTTCAACGGCCTGTGCAAGAGGCGGTGCATCAACAGGTGCTCGAGTGGGTCCAAGAAGCGACCCCAACGGAGCATAAGCCGACAGCTACACATCGAGAGCAAAAAGTTTGCAAAGTCCAGTTTGAAGAGGTGCCACATCTAGCAGTCATGCAAGAATCAAGCCACACAAGAGGACATAGCAAAAGTCCCAAGGTGATTCTGGAACCAAGCTCCGGAGGTACAACAAAGGCAACCATGTAGTCGGAATGGCGAGTTCTAGCCCAGAGGAACGAAGATCATGTGGATGGCCTTCTTGAGGTGCCCATTCAAATCTCATTGGGACGATTGCTGCAGTTGGTGCCGCAATTTCATAAGAGACTCCTACAGATGCTAATCAGAGTCTCACCGGTATCAGAGGTGGATGCCTTTCATACCGCATCAGTGCTTGCAAGTTGCAGCCGTATCCCTCATCGACATGCGGATACCAGTTATCTCCACGAGTATCAATGGACGAAGCTTTTCACAAGTACTAGTTGATGGTGGATCTGGGGTGAAGATCATTACCCTACGGACATGCAAACAACTGCGCTGGAATGCTGGTGCCATTTTTGGTTTGAATGGGATGATCAACAAAGAGTACGCCCTTTGGGCATGCTGCAAGACGTGTGCATGGAGGTTGACATAATCGACTTCATTGTTTCCTTCATCGTGCTTAGCATGGAGGCACTGCGGTCGGAGTACAGTCTCCTTTTGGAATGATCGTGGTTACGATAGGCAAACGTGAAGCGAAATTGGGCCCTCAATACACTATCGGTGCGATGGGGTAGACACAAGGTCCGCATGCCAATGGGGGTGGTCAATGCGCTCGAGGGAGCAGTGCAACCAATCATGGCTGAAATAGTGAACATGGCGGATGGCCTCAAGGACGATGAACAAGAGGAGTTTCTATGCAACAATCTAGAATTTGTACCACTATTTACAGCCAATGTCATGGAAATTTTGGCACAACACTGCTAGCTAGAACCAGGGACCGTCACCACAACCGCAACTGCAATCTATGGAAGACCTATTGTCTGCGGATCTAGATATGAAAGATGTCCTGGAACATGAGAGGGAATTCGAGGAGCAAATGATGGGGGTAATGCGTATATAGGAAGACACCTTGGAGATGGTGTTCCTAGGTGCCGATGGGAGTTCCAAGCTCATGAAGATCACCACACTTCTAGAAGAGGAATTTAGGAAGGAATAGGTGTCCCTACTGATCAAGTTTGCGGACGTGCTTGCATGGGACTATTCCGATATGCGGGGGCTAGACCCAAAGTTTTACCAGCATCGGGTTAACTTGAAGAAAGACGCTGTGAATACCAAAATGCACCGTTACTGCATGAATTCGCATGTGCTAAGCAGGTTAAGAAGGAACTAGAGAGGCTACTATAGGTGGTATTAATTGCACCAATCGAGGATCCGGAGTGGATTTCTTCGATTGTGATTTTGCCCAAGAAAAACAAGAAGCTGTGGATTTGTGTGGATTACCACAAACTTGAATGTAACTTGTGGGAGAAAACCTTTCATCTGCTCATAGATGCCTCGGATCGAGCAATTGGAAGTGTTCTGATGTAGCAAGACGAGGCAGGGTGGTTCCAACCAGTTTATTATATAAGTCGCAGACTATCATTGGCAGAGTGGAATTACTCACAGTAACCAAAATGTGAAGGCCTGGGGATGGTGTTTCCTGTGAAGAAGTTCCGCCACTACCTATTGGGGTGATGTTTTACTTTTCATGTTGATCATTCGGTGTTGCTATACTTGGTCTAGCAGTAGAACTTGATTGAAGGACTGCTGGCCAGATGGATGATCCTGTTTTGCAGAAGTATGATTTTGAGGTGGTACATAGACCAGGATCCCAGCACATGGTGGCAGACTACCTATCACACCTAGAAATAGGGGAGCCTATAACCAGCATTGAAGATGAGCTCCTAGATGTGGACCTAAATGTTGTTTTGGTGGCCGTTGCGGAGCCATTAGAGGGGCTGGTAATGTTGTGGTATAAGATGATGCACTTCATGATGTCCGGGGATCGGGATCAACGAAAGCGGTTAGCACTCAGAAGCCGCAAATTTGAGGTGGTGGGGTCAGTCAACTCTACCACAGGCACTTGACAAATGTTCTGGTCCGGTGTGTGCTTTTGCAGGAGCAAGCAGCGGTCCTCGCCAAGGTGCATTGCAGAGTGGCAGGTGGTCACTCTGTAGGAGCTATTATAGCCAAGAAGGTACTGCAAGCAGGGTTGTGGCCGATACTACAAAAGGATGCCCACCGATTCGCACTACAATGCGATCTATGCCAACAGTTAGGACTAGGACCGCATGTTGATGCAACCAGTGCTTCCTTTGGGGCCTTTCTAGAAATGGGGTTTGGACTTCATGGGTCCTTTCAAGCCTGCAGATGCCCAAACTCGAAATTTTTATGTGTTGGCAGCCACAGATTATTGCACCAAGTGGGTGGAAGCTTGGCCACTAGAGGACAACGCCGCATGCTCTACAACCAAGTGTTTATACAAGGATGTGTTCTGTCGGTTTAGTTGTCCGATTGAGTTGGTGAGCGACAGAGGAAGAATTTTGTGGTGCAGGTGGTGAAGGAAATGACAACTTTCTACATGATGGTCATTCACAAAAAGTCATCATCTTATTATCTGCAAGCGAATGGCCACACAAAGTATTCCAATAAGTAGTTCAAGCAGATTACCACATTACTAGTGAATAGTCATCGCACAGATTGGGATGAGAAGCTTCTATCTCATAGTCTGGGCATACGCACGTCTTTCAAAGTCGCTACCAGCCTGACACCATTCAAGTTGGCATTTGGAGTGGAGGCCATTACACAAGTGGAATATGGTGTGCCAAGCCTCTGTATTGCGGTTGCGGATAGGTTGGTTCTGCAAGAGTCCATGGAATTCCGACTTGATGTCTTCGAGAAGTTGGAGGAAAACAGAATGGAGAGCTATTACTTGACCCAAGTTCAAGCCTGTAGGAAGAGACGAGTTGACCTGGCATCGAAGAAGAAATTTTTTACGAAGGGCCAATTGGTCTTGCTCTTCAATAGTCGCATGGGCCACATGCCAGGAAAGCTTAAGATGCAGTGGTCGGGTCCCTTTTGGATCTTTGAGTATTGCGGATCAATGTTGCTATTTGGCGGGTCTGTAGGGGCGGGTGTTACCGTTGCCAGTGAATGGATTCTGATTGCGGAGATATCATCATGAAGGCTGTCTTCAATGCCCATTCCCAATCACATGCGACGTACTCATTCCATGGATTGGGGTAGGAGCACAATATCCAATGGTGGGATCATGCACTCCTTGTGGTGATGAGCATGTATCATCTGATGAGATCTTGAGTTCAACAACGACTGCCATGCAACTACACACCACTATGCCTAGTTAGCAACTCAATTTAGCTATACTTCTTATTCATGACCAGCTTTTCACATTGCTAATTTCCTATTTTCTCCTGCACACTCTCAGTTTTCTACTCTTCTCTTTCACACCTCCACATCCTCAACTTTTTTCTCATATTCAACACCTCCTTTCTACTCCCCCATCTACTCTCATACTCATGGGCATGGTGCTGGTGTGGGCTCTTATTATGACACCGCTTCGTGGTCACAATGAAGAGACGCTCGATCGTTGCTGGTTGTGCATGCTGAGGATGAGAAGCTTTTCAAGCATTGATTGGGCTCGAATCATGGTACACCTTGAGATAGTGCAGCTATGCAGGTAGTTGCAGCAAGATGGACCGAAGACTTTAACTGTGGACTTGATATATGAGTGACTCTTCTTGCCGATGGGGATGGAGAAACACAGGACTTACCAACGCTTGAGCTATCAGCTTTGGAGGCACATTTTGGGCCAGCGATACAAGGAGAGTATCGACTGAGTACCCATGCTGACATGCATCTCAGGGAGGGTTACAGCTGGGTAATCGAGTCTCTGTCTTTCTACAAGCCAAAGCATACACTATTTCCATTCACACCCAGGGCATCTTGCTACCTAGAAGAAACACACCCAGTGGCGTGGGCGGTGGTGTTCAAGGAACAACTCGGAGTAGAGGCATCAAGGGTGGCAAGAGCAGCAGCAGCAAAGGGCAAAGCCATTACGACAAAGTTGGGCTAGGTGCTTAATTTGCTTTTTTTGATCACTCGCAACACCGACGTGCCCTTGTACCTCAGCGTTGTCATCAGGTCTCTAGTGCCGGATGGCCCAAGGATATCTCGGACTGAGCAACAGAGGAAGAGGAAGTGCAATCTGGAGGGTGGCAGTTTGTTAAGAGCTTGCTCACCAGCGATGGCGACCTCAGCAACCCCAGTGCCTCCGTTGCCTCCATCGACCTCCTCCCCATTGGTGTCCGAAACAGTGTCGACGACACCCTTGCCAAACAACCAATTTCTTCTCGATGGAATCATGATGAAGCAACAATCATTAGTTGTAGTGACGGCACTGACAAGCGATGCGGTGGCGGCACCGGCAAGCTATGTGGGTACCCAACCTAGTTTGGCAGCAAAACTAGCGTGGTGGAGACAGCAGCATTGGGCGAAGTGACCAACCCCCTTTCGATAAACAACCTGGTGAGCACACTGCCGGGGATCCTTAGTATTAGTTCAAGGACAAGCAGTGCAACCGCATTTGACTTGTCTCTTTGTTAGTGGTGGCAGGAGCAGATATCTTGAATATTTCAGTGCCATAGACCAGTGTAGTCTCTGTGCTAGCGGAAAGGGATGATTGCACTGTCGACATAGGTGGTGTGTTCTCTTCTATTGCAAAACAAGCCCTATTCATCACTGGGGGCGACCAGCCATGGATGACCTCTCCATGGACTTGACAACGAGTGTCACTGCCTGCCTAGTTGGAGGCATGTGGGTATTATCTGATTCAGTTGTCTTGGCAATGGACAACATAGCAGGCGGAAGGAGCGCAACTAGAGAAGATGCACAAAGAAAACGAGGACTTGCGAACACAAAACGCAACCCTCCAACAATAGGTGGCCCAGGCTGCTTCTTTCACAGGATGAGCAGGTTCGGACTGTAGAGGTGTCTGCGGACTAGGTCCACATGCTACATGAAGAGAGTCTCTGTAGCACTTTTGCAAAGTTGCATAGCAAATAGACGTTGAATGCACTAGAGCACTTTCTGGCCATAGTTCCTAGGACGGTATCCGTCGACATGGAGCAGTTGTACGACTTGCTGGTCATGCTCCAAGACGAGACCTAGTGCAAGTGGGATGTCTAGATTGCGTGGTGGAAAAGTGCGATGGTTTCCCCTCCTCCAAAAAATGGTGTCGGTGCGGGCAAGTTCTTAGGTGCGGGTGTGAACAATTTTGTGGAGACAACTGTCACCGGTCCAACACCTACTGTCACCGGATTGTAGCAGGCAACCACAATGGGCGGCGATCACTTTGCGGAAAAAGGCAAGGCAGTAGCTGAGGAGTACGTGGAGCCATGCGAAGCTCATTAGGCTTGCACACTTAGAGAGTGAATAGCCCAAGAGGCGTGCCTTAAGGAGAAAATGTGCAACTAGGCTTTTGGCTGGAGTGCACCGCACAATCCTTCTCGCTAGACCCTTCCACCTCGACCTCCGTGGTGGAAGGCGGCTGATCATTTTCTGAATGTGCACTATGTGGAGTGACACACACTTTTTCCCAGACTCACCCTCTCTCTAGCCATAGGAGCTCGAGTGCCCAACATCATTCCAGAAGAGGTAGGACCTCAATTTGCTGCCTGGAGCGCTCATTCGGGAGCACTTGCTGCATGAGCAGTGGGCGGTTCCAGCATAGGTAGACCCAATGCAGAGGATTCAGATGTAGTGGCTAGTGGACATGGAAGAGACATGTCTAAGGGAGCAATGCTTATGACGTGTTGGACGAGCAAGTGTGCAGGTAGTGCGAAACCGAGTGAGACTAGTGGTGTTTCTTTGAGCCGATGACAAATACGTCATTGAGCGATGATGAAGAAGAAGAAGCCCAAAGGTCGGGCCTACAGGACGAGCTAACGAGCGGAGATAGTCCAACCACCATTTTGTTGGTTGTGGTCGGGGTAACGAAACCAAAGGGTGCCAATCCTGATGCAATCATCAAAGAACACACTTTTTTATTTGGCTCTGGATAAAATGAACGTACTTTCTTATTTAGCATCGATCAAATGTGGTCTATGCACGGGTTCTCTGCTTGGCTTAGCTTGAAATTATTGTTATGCACTATTGCACTACACTAATTTGACTTCTAGTAGGCATAGTTGTCAGAGTGGATTCACACAGTCTACTGTGAGTGCCATGTGTTAAGGCAATAACAGCCAACAGGGTTAGCATAGATCCCAAGGGGTGCAAGTTGTCGCAACCCTTTAGTCAGCGATTGCAACCACATACGTTGTATATCCTCAGGACCAAGTGTCTCTTAATCAGTATACATTTCACGGATTTGGATACACATTGTCTTCATTCTTCTTTTTTGCATACTCTGTGTCTTGTGTGTGTGAGTATGCACATTGTCTACTATGAGAGTAAGAGGGCTTCTTGCCATTCCATGCCTCTTCAGGAATACCACCATCCAAACTCTTACTAGGTGATCTATTGATCACATGCACTGCAGTCTTCATTGCCTCAGCCCAAAAACCACCAGAAAGACTTGCATTGGAAAGCATGCATTGCAACCTTTCTTGAATGGTACGGTTCATCTTTTCTGCAACTGGATTTTGCTCTCGAGTACGAGGGGATGCGAGCTCCCTCTTAATCCCATGTGTATCACAAAAATGCTGAAAGTCATGAGAGAGATACTCTCCACCATTGTCAGTCCGTAGGCATTTAAGCGTTCTACCTGACTGATTCTCACCAAGGCCAGCCATTTCTGAAATACCTGGAACACATCACTCTTCCGAGCTATAGCATAAGCCCACACTTTTCTAGTTGCATCATCAATGAATGTCACATAGTATTCAGCCTTGCCTAATGACCGTGTAGGCATACGTCTGAATGCACCAAATCAAGCATTTCAAACTCTTTCTTTCCTCTTCTTTTATGGGCTGATTTAGTCTACTTCCCATAGAGACAGTGCTCACAAAATTCAAAATCAGAGAAACTCAAATGCGGTACATAACCCAAACGGCATAAGAGTTTCATTCCATTCTGGCTCACGTGCCCCAACCTGCAATGCCACAAAGAAGTGCTTGGCTGCTCGGTTATTGCAACAACATGATCAAATACCCCTGATACATGTAAGGGATACAAAGTTCCACACTTGGCACCCCTGGCCAAAAGCATAGAGCCCTTCTGAATTTTCCAACTCTAAAAGCCAAAAGTGGTGTGAAAACTAGCATCATCTAGTTGACCCACTAAAGTAAGACTCTTGGTCAGCTTAGGCACATGTCTCACATGTTTCAAAATAAATGCAGACCCATTTGCAAAAGAAAACTTTATGTCACCTGCTCCCACTATGTCACATGCATAGTCATTTCCAAGATGCACACAACCTGTCTTTCCACTATCATAAGTGGAGAACCATTCCCTATGGGGAGTAACATGGAATGAAGCACCCGAATCCAAAATCCAATCCTGGGAATATGCATCATCTGAAGTGGTAAGCAACTCTGCAGATAAACTAGACATGAAGAGAACATCATTGTCACTATCATGTGTGACTGCATTGATCTCCTCGATCTTCACTTTTCCTTTGTCCTCCCTTGGACTCTCTTCCTTTTGATTTGCACCCCAATTCGCTTTCTTTTTCTTATCCTTTTGCTCTCTTTTTAGCTTGTAGCAATCCTTTTTCATATGGCCCTTCTTGCCACAGTGGTAACACTCAATGTTCCGTGCCCTGGATTTGCTACGAGACTTCCCTCTTTCTTGGGACTTCCCCCTGAACTGTGATCTACCCCTTTGCACATTTAAGGCTGCATCCTGCTTGTTGCCATCCATAGACTTCCGTCTAATCTCCTCGGCCAACAAGCTACCCACAACATCATCAAATTTTAGTACTCCACCAGGTGTAGAGTTACTGACAGCTGTACGGAAGGTATCCCATGAGGATGGCAATGAACATAAGAGAAATATTGCCTTAGTCTCCGCATCAAAATTCATCTTCTGAGCCTGAAGCTGGCTGAAAATAATATTGAATTCATTCAAGTGAGAAGCAATGGAGACCCCTTCCTTCATCTGCAGCTCAAACAACCTCTTCATGAGGTAAACTTTATTAGAGGCAGTTTCCTTCTCATAAGTGGCACACAATTTTTTCCACAAATCTTCCGTAGTCTGCTCATTTACCACTGTGAAATAAACTGACTCTGCAAGATGAAGTCTAATAGTAGACTTTGCTAATGCATCCAACTCATTCCAATCATCCTCAGACATATTTGCAGGCTTAGCTTCAATCCCTGCCAAGGGTTTAATCTGCTTCTTTTGAATAAGCACATCCCTTATTTGTTCTTTCCACAAAGAAAAGTTTGTCCCATCAAACTTTTTAATGCTGAAAAACTCCTTTTCAGACATGGAAGAGGATGCCATGATGCAAATGAAACAAAATCCCAAATGCTAGTGCCTGCAAGAGAGAATCACACCAAATACCAGGTGCACCCAAATGTGTATGCCACAATAGAGTGAAATATCACCAAAACTCAAAGCTCAAAGCATCAAAAGATGCATCTAACTCATGTGCATATACTATGCATCCATATGAGCAAATCTGGCCCAAAAGAAAATGCCAATAAGTGCCAAATGACTCAAGCATAAACACCGTCCACTGGCATATGCATCAATAATATCTCATCCAAGAGAGCATAGCACTATCAGTGCATCACCTGCAATGTGTCAAAGCTGTCCCTCAGCATAAAATAGCATCCATGTGCAAAGCGTCCATAAAAATAGCATCCCACAAGGCAATTTGGGCCTATCAGCGCATCCAATAAGGACCGTAATGCATCCAAATGGCGTATAAATCATCCACTGCAACCCAATGCATACCATGAATGAGCGCACCTGCTCAAACTGCAACCAGAGTGATCTGCATAAGGTATGCTCAAGAAATCATAGTCCCACGGTAATGACCGCTACTGAAAATAGAACCTGAGATGCCTCAAAACATGGGCGCCATTGCATAATCGGACTCAGCAAGAAAATCTGCAAATATCTCTCTTCTGCCAGAACTCCAAAATCCCAACCCCGATGAGTGAGAAATGGGAGTCAACACTTATCCACTGCCATGTGGCATAAATCTAAGGTTTCAAAACCTTAGAATGAAAAATGCATAACAGAGAGACGAAATCGAATACACAGAGATCTATAACTCTGAAAATCCTCCACCGAATCGTGCAAGAACTAATAGGTAGGGTTTTTTGGGCGTCCGGAACGCAATGGGACACACGGTTTTGGAAACCATGGTCTCAATCACTGGGTCCAACACACAGACTGAAAAACGTTTTTGGAAACAGAGCTATTTGTAAACTCCACTGGAGTGTGAATGATGAGCAACATAGAAGTATTAGGACCTCCTGAGTCCACCGGAACTGACAGATCTGCAAATGGTTGCTCCAAACTTGAGTTCCAACACCCAGGCAAAAAACGCAGAAACTGACACAGTGAGTCAGAAATCCAATGAAATAACCCCCACAGATTTAAAACCGAAAGTAAAATTCATCAATGATTGATCATGAGATCTCATCTTAATTCTAAATGCATCTATAGAGAATGGATCTAGAAGCGGCCATTCTCAACTATCAGAGTCAGGCAAACTAGCAACATAGAGGAGTCCATATGCACCTTCTTTGAGGTACTTAGTAGCATGCATTATAGAAAAAGACACTAGATTTTGTTACTGAGGTAGAAGTCCTTCCCGAGAACATTATCTCCCCAATGTTTGAATGAAAAGCTTGAAATGTTCCGGTGAGACTCTCCAATGGTTGGGTTTTGACTTTGAAGGAAAAATATTTACATAAGAAGTAAAGAAAGATGTAAATGAGCCCATAAATCTCTCTCTCTCTCTCTCTCTCTCCACAACAACCTTCTCAACACACATTCACATGCGTAGAATGGACAAATGAAGTGGCATTATGCAAAATAGACAATGTAAAAGAGAGATACAATTTGAAGGAAAGCAAGTTTGATTTGTAGGGTCCATGTTCAAGTCTCAAGCCATGTACATGCACTGAACCTTGACCTTGAGTCCTTTCTTTGTAGCATCTCTTTCTTTGCTCTGTCCCTCCTTGAAACCTTGAATGGACCTAATACCTATTAAAGATGGTTGCATTGTGACCCAAGACATTAGCCTAAACTCTTGAGGAATCCAAACATCACTGTCATCCTTCAAAATGTGACCCATACAAGATTGAATTGTTTGGTGACTAGGAAGGAGAGTGATTCACCATTATAGAAGGAATGGGAGAAAGCAAAGAGAGAGAGGTTGTAAGGAGGAATAAGTTAAGAGGAGGATACTGAGAGGAGATTGAGGGAGGAAGAGGTTGAGAGAAGCTTGAGCTCAGCTTGAGAGATCTTTGAGAGTAGGAGTAAGAGGTTGAGAGTAGGTAGAGGCTGAGAGGAAGGTCTTGACTCAATGGGGTTAGTTTGGGGGAACTCTTGGGAGGTGTGGGGGTGGGGGGGGTTGGGGGGCAAACACTTTTGGAAATTTTCACTTTTTTAAAAGGGAAAAAAACTCATGAATTTTTGGGCCCACCAAGAGAGGGCGGAGGGTAGGAGGGACTAGCACAAAAGTCAAGGGGGGGTTGGGGGGTAAATGCCCCAGGAGGTGGCGGGGGCAAGAGGAAGGCTCCACGAGGTGGGGAGTAAATGCCCTATGTGGTGGGGAGTAAATGCCCAAGGAGGTGGGGGTGGGAAAGTGGGAGCCTAGTGGGGACCAAGGGACGTATTTCCACCAATGAGAGGCTAATATGGAATCCTCCATTCATTTAATGACCAAGCCTTCCCATTGGCTAGTTTGCTAATTGTGAAGAGAGTGGGAGAGAAGGAAGGAGTCTCACTTGCAGCTTTCTCACATACACAATGGGGGAATATACACAAAGGTGGAGGCTGAAAACAGTTTTCCTCTTCTTAGTTGTGAAAGCCAAAAGAACTCTAAGTACAAAAGAATAGGTGAACCCTATATGTGGGTCTCAAACCAAACTCAGCTAACTAAGGTGGCATACTAACTGAGCCACTAACTAGAGTACATAAAGATAGCTGTCATCCAGCTATTATTCATGGGCAGTGTACCAATCGCATCTACAGCTAACAAGTCGGTGACATAAATGCACAACGGTCACCCTGGCATATCACGAGTGGAGCTCGATATCTCAACACTTCCCCTCGAGCTCAATCCCAATTCCTACACACGAAGCAGGTCTCTGAACTTGCGTAGCTTCTCTGCACCCAATGCCTTCGTGAATATGTCAGCTACCTAATCCTCTGTGTTGACATAAACTAGATCAATAAAACCTATTAGAACCTTCTCTCGCACATAGTGATAATGCACCTCAATGTGCTTTGTTCTAGCATGATAGACTGGGTTATTTGCCAAGTGTATACTACTCATGTTGTCACAATAAATGACAACTGGCCCATCTGTAGACTGATGCATATCATAAAGTAGGTTATGCAACCAAGCTACCTCACATGCAACCATTGCTGCACCCATGTACTTAGCCTCTGTGCTCGACAAGGCAATTGTAGGCTGTTTCTTGCTGCTCCAAGTGACTGTAGCACTCCCAAAAGAGAACATATATCCGCTTGTAGATCGTCTATAAAAAATACTACCATCCCAATCAGCATCAGTGTATCCATGCAACTGTATCTGAACCCCAGTCTCATAAAATAGTCCATACTGCAATGTGGACTTCACATACCTCAGTATGTGTCTAGCCGCATCCAAATGCAGTTTCCTTGGAGCCTGCATAAACTGACTTACCAACCCAACAGCATAGCTCAAATCTGGCCTGGTAATAGTCATATAAATCAAACTTCCTACTATGCGTCTGTACATAGTAGGGTCTTCCAGAAGCTCACTTGCATCTATGCTCAACTTCACATTCTTCTCCAAAGGAACTGAAATAGGCTTACAGCATGTCATCCCATATTTGGATAGCATGTCCAATCCATACTACCTCTACAAGAGCCATATCCCACTTGTGGATCTAATCACCTCAATGCCCAAGAAGTAATCCAGCTCTCCCAAATCCTTCATCTCAAACTTCTGCTTCAATAGCATTTTCACATGAAGGATATCTTCATCACTATCACCTGTGATGATCAAATCATCAACATAAATGACAAGCAGCATAATGCCTTTCTCTTTTTTTCTCACATAAAGTGAGAAATCTGCCTTGGAAATCTAAAAGCCAATAGTGACAAGATACTATTCTATCTTGTCAGACCATGCTTTGGATGCTTGCTTCAAGCCATACAAGGCTTTCTTCAACCCTTAAACAAACTTAGGATGAACAGCATGAACATAACCTGGTGGCTGCTCCATATAGACCTCTTCTTGCAAATCACCATGCAAGAAAGCATTCTTTACTCCATCTGATGCAAAGACCATCCCTTTGATGCATCCATAGCAATGAGTGCTCTTATGGTTGCCATCCTTGCAACCGGACTGAATGTTTCTTCATAATCAATGCCATATGTTTGTGCATACCCTTTGACAACTAATCTTGTCTTGTATCTGTTCACAGAACCATCTGCATTGTCCTTCACCCTATAAACCCACTTGCAGCCAATTGCATTCTTATCTTTAGGCAAAGGCACCAATTCCCATGTAGCATTTGCTTCCAAGGCATCCATTTCTTCATCCATGGCTTTCTCCCATTTTTCTTTTCCCATGGCCTACTCAAAAGAAGTGGGTTCTGGTTCATGTATCACTTTGACCATATAGGCATAGTGAATGGCTATAAATCCATCATATTTCAGCCTATCCACAGGATACCTAGCTTTGGTAGACTGTGCAAAATAGGCTCACTACCAAGTGCTCTCAAAACATCCCTTATCTTCCTTGCTCCAGATGTAACAACAGAAGGAGTACCCAACTCATCATCAAGGCTCCATTCTGAACCACTGGATTCACCATCCACATAAGAGTGACCTGCATTCACATCAGCCATGGGCTGATCTACTTTCTCTTTTCCTTTTCGTGATACTTGCATACCACTGTCTGCATTGCTTTGAGGAGATCCTCTTGATCTCAATTTGCTTGTCCATGGCGAAGTATGTGAAGCACTGCTAGAGGGCACTACAGGTCCACTAATATTTTGTGATTGTTGCTGTGAATTCTGTGCAGCATTGCCATTTTGTGCATCTACATCATCAATCATATTTACTGGTTTATACCAGTTGCTCATCTCATCAAAAACAACATCTCTGCTCACTGTAAACTTACGAGTAGAAGGGTTATAGCATCTATACTTTTTCTGCTGCAGAGAATAACCAATAAAGATGCACTTCTCAGCTTTTGGATCCAACTTGACTCATCTGGCACATGAACATAGGAAATGCAACCAAAAACTTTTAAATGAGAAATATCTGGTTTCCTACCAGTATACCTCTCCTCTGGCATCATGCCATGTATTGCTGCAGTGGTAAACCTGTTCATTATGTAGACTGTTGTAGCAACTGCATCAGCCCAATAATAATCTGGCAGGTTTTTTTCGTTGAGCATGGCATGAGATACCTCTCCAATATGCATGTTTTTCCTTTCTGCAAGTCCATTTTGCTGTGGGGTATGATGGCATAAATATTGGTACTTTATGCCATGCTCCTGCAGGAAACTTGCAAACTCATTTGAGAGGTACTCTCCCCCTCCATTTGACCTTAGGCATTTTATTTTCAGGCCTGTTTCTTTTTCAACCATAGCTTTAAAAGCTTTGAAATGCCCAAACACTTCACTTTTCTTTTTCATCAAAAACACCCAAACTTTTTTGCTGTAGTCATCAATAAAAGTGACAAAACAATGACAGCCTCCAATAGATGCAGCTTTAGTAGTCCACACATTAGAGTGGATTAATTCCAATGGCCTCTTACACTCTTGAACATGTCTAAGAAATGGTTTCCTTGCCTGTTTTCCAAATTTACAGGCTTCACATACCTTATGCATTTCTGCAACCTTGAACTTAGGGAATCCTGCAATAATATTTTGGGCGTGCATTAATTTAAGTCAATGTACATTAACATGACCAACGCGTTTATGCCAGATATCAATATCTGCAACTACACCGGTCCCATGTGCAAACATTGCTGCACTCAATTCAGGCATGTCTGCATCCAACGTAAACATCCTGCCCTTCTTCTTCCCTTTTGCTATCAAGTGACCTTTATTTTTCTTATCCTCAACAAAGCATCCATGAGGATTAAATCTGACCTGCAAGCCCTGCTCAATTCGACCAACAGAAACCAGGTTCTTGGTGATATTCGGGACATGAAATACATCAGACAAGTATTTCTTTTTTCCATCCTACATAGACAAAGGAATTTTACCAATCTGCACAATAGGATGTGCAGTATAATCACCAGTCTCCACAAATCTTGGTCTTTCCATTTTCCTTGCATCCTGCATCCTTTTTGCATGACACGTCATGTGGTTTGATGCACCTGAGTCAACATACCACACATCATTGCTTTCTATAGCAGTCTTTAACCATATGACCCATTTTACCACAGTAGTAGCATTCAACATTGTTGTTTGCATTTCGGCCTCTCTGCCATCCACCACAACCTCTTTGGCTCCCCCTGCTTCTAAAGTTACCATGTCCTCCTCCATAGGACTAGTTTTCTTGAATTTGCTGCATATTCTGATTTTTGCCACGGCCTCCAAATCTGCCTGCTCTACCTCTGCCTCTACCTCTTCCAGCATTTGAGTAGAAGACAGCTTCTTTTGAAGTTCCTCCTGAAGAAGATGCACCACCATTTCTCTGCTCTTCAGAAATTAGAAGAGCAATCAACTCCTCAAAATCAGGAAAATTCTCATGGACGGCAATGGATGTTCGGAATTGTGCATAATCATTTCCTAGACCATTTAAGGTCACAGAAACTAAATCATCATCTTCCACTGGCGACCCAATAGAAGCAAGTGCATCTGCAATCTTCTTCACCTTCATGTGGTAGTCATTGATGCTCATATTTTCTCTCTGCACATTATGCAACTCCTGCTTGAGTTGCATTTTCCTGGCTTGTGTATTTGTGCTATATATTTTTGTCAAAGTATCCCACGCCTCCTTCAGCGTGCTTGCATCGTGAATATGCACAATCATAGAATCTGAAATACTAATAGACAGCCAGTACATAACTTTTCTGGCTCTCTCATGGCAGCCTTTAAATGCCTGCAACTCCTGTTGATTGGGAACATTAGGAATAATTGGTTCTTGTTTAGCTCCAATAATGAACTCCCAATAGCCTTTTCCCTTAAGGAAATTCGTCATTCTAAACTTCCATGCTTGGAAGTTGTTCTTGTCAAGCTTTTCAGTGACAATCTGTGAAAGAGTATCAGACGCCATTACAGAACACTACAAAATATTCTGTCACTGCAAAAAAACACAACTTTTGCCTCACAAGGGCAAATCTGCAAAACTGACGAGAGTGGTATTTGACCACATAGTCACTTCTTAGTGACGATTATGCATCAACAAGAAATAAGAATGAAGAGTTGTGAATCGAAAGACATGAGAAGGGGGAGGAGTAACCATGCTTTGATACCATGTTAGATTCTAGGAAAGAGAGAGAGTGCACAATGGAAAAGGAAGATCAACCTGGGAAGGATAGAAGAAGATCATCGAAGACAAGGATAAGGATCAATGTATCAAAAATCATGTTAATCATTAGCATTATGAATGAAAGGCTCCTAGGGCTTCACAAGATACACACAAGGTTTTACTTAATTCATAGACTACCACTTAGAGCCAAATCCTATCCAAAATATGATGTTCAATTCTCTCAAGAGCCTTTGCCTCTAACACTACATGCCTTTGCATGTTATGCCTTTTTAAGCCCGAGGGAGTGGAGAGGGAGTGCACCCAAGTATGTAACCCTAGGATATGGGCTCAATTTTTATCTCAACAATACATGTGGGTTTCTTAATTTAGAACATCTAATATTTGAAAATTATATCGAGGGAAAAGTAATCCATGACCCATAAAGGTTTCAATATATCCCTTAAACATGTATTGTGTAGGGTTTTCAGGTAATTTGGTGCATGGAATATAAATTTCAATTTCAAGAGAGAGAGAGAGAGAGAGAGAGAGAGAGAGAGAGATGTAAGAGTGAGAATACTTGAATGGATTATTTCATTCTGTAATTGACTCCACCGACTTTTGGGTCGATCAATCAAGCATGTACTACAGACATATTGTGAGAAGGTGACTTCCCTCCCATGCTTGCAAATGCATGTTAATCTCTTTTTCAATGCACATTATTTACATTTTTTTGATAGGTTTTTTTTAAACCCAATCAATTGGATGACAAATCATGGTACGTCATCCAAATTGCACCTTGAAAGAAACAAGTGTTCGAGAAAACCGAAGTTAAGGAAGAGATGACAAATGTAGTGGTTACAGTTAATATTCAAGCAGCTACCTAGACTTTGCTATGAATGAACACCCCACCTATAAGATACATCAAGAGCAAAAGAAGTGGAAAGATCTACTTCTTATGGGGAGCTGGCACTACCTTTGGAGCATGCACAAGATTTATGAGAAGATGAAGACGACGACGAGGTGGAGTCCCTAGAGGGTTCAATGGAAGATTTCCATTATGCATATGAATATCATTAAATTTAGAGAGTGAGTGATGACTCTTGTTTTCAAAATTAATCATTGAATATTTTTTGAATATGGATATTGTTAATGGAATTGGTCTTATTCTCAGTATGACCTAGTCATGAAATGCACAAAACGTAGAGCTATATGAAGATGAGTTAATGAAAACCCATGAACCACATCGCCTGATGCACAAATACATACGTACGTGAAGGGATTTATAGGTCCTCCCAAAAGAAAACCTAAAAATAAAGGGGTTTTTTAATGTTAGCACTGATGCTTTTACTGACAGCTAGTCATATCAAAGTTTCTAACACTTATATTGACACTTAAAATAGCATAGAAAACGAGCACCAAAAAAGGCCACATTTTGTTGTATTGCAAAATACGATTCAATTTTTAATTTGGTGCTTTCTATTGGTCAATCCATTAATTTATAGGGGACTCCCTTGGTAATATTTTTAGGTCCACTTTTCACAAGCTTACAAGTTTTTCTTATTCTTGTTTGGCTTGCCTTTTCCTGTTAACACTACATGCCTTTTGCATTTTATGCCTACTTCAAGCCCAAGTGAGTGCACCCAATCTATGATCCATATGTAAGTATAGGTTTTAATATATCCCTTAAACATGCTTAATGCAAGGTTTTCAAGTAACGAACCCCTTGGGTTTGATGCCTAGATTTGTGAAGGAATCTAAATTCCAATTCCATCATTTTGAGAGAGAGAGAGAGAGAGAGAGAGAGAGAGAGAGAGAGAGGGGGGGGGGGCAATTGTCTAAGGTAACTTTATGTATGTGATAAATGACAATTCATTATGAATGATCAATAAAGTCCTAAGAGAAGTTTTCTCATGAGCTTTCTAGAAGTTGTCCAAGAAATTAGTGCTTTTTACAAATGGTGTTAAACTCAAGTGAGGCATACACAAAAAAGTACAAGGCGAGCTTTAAGAAAAAGATGTAACATTTGAATAGATACAAAATTACAAAATAACATGGGAGCAAATATATTAAACTAATGCCACTTCTTATTATATAAATGAAGATTTACAAAATGTGCAAGACCTTAATATGGGCAAGTATACATCATGAATACTCTAGCTTGCCAAGTATACGTGGAGCTGGGTAATTTCAATAAATTTCCCGGAGCTCTTACACAAAGGACAGATATGTGTTTCCGCGAAATCTTCCGATTTCAAATCCCGTATTTGTGGAAAAGTCTGTTGCCGTTTTTCGCTCGTATTGAACGTAGCACAGTCGCCACTGTGCTACTCTTGGTGGAGTCCCAGCAGACAAACGCGAACTTTCGAGAGCTTCCGGCTGCTGTCCTCCCCCACACTCCCTTTACAACTTTACGCCGCCGGAGGGACTCGGATTGCAGTCTTTCCAGGCTGCTTAGCCGTATTTGGAAGCTCCGATCGCACTGTCTTGCTCGCAGACAAATCTGTGCAGATGTTCTTTGTGCCTGTTGACGACAATCGAGCCGAGGATTGGAAGTCAAGCGTCTTGTCGTTGTAGATATCCCACCATTTCTTCACCAGCATCTTTATGTCTTCCCTGTCCATGTTTTCCTCTTTCCCTGTATATCTCCAAGGTTTTGAACCCTGCAGCAGCGAGACAGATAGATTTAGGCGTCCCATCGCAGAAGGAATCGCACACCCCAATAATCGAAGGCAATCCTAAGCGCTATCTATCGTAGACTTACCGCGGCGCAGTAGTGCACAACTTTAACTCTCTCCAGGTCTACATTTTCAGGGTGTCGCCAGAGCATTGCAAGCACCAAATTGTATACCAGCGGGATAGGCGAATACTTCTTTTGAAAAAACATGTTTAGGAAATCCTGTATGCATCCAGAAATTTGTAAGCGAGGAGAACTTGCAGTGAGGACAAAGATTCAAATCCCAAGAATCTCAGTATCCCATTGGAGGTGGGCCTGGAGTTACCTGCTCAGCAAAGGGTGTAGGTGGGTTTTTCTGCAGTGCCACCATCAGTTCGTCAAAGGTCTCCTTGCTAGGCTCGTGGACGAACATCCCAGCATTGAAATACTTGGCGGGTGGCTCGCCGAGATGCTTTGGCCAAGGATTCTTGCCTGGGCATTGCTGGCAATATTTTACCTTGTACTGAGGGGAGTGTGACCATGTGTGTTCGCAGAAACAATCCATCACAGCGTAGAAGCGACCACGAGGAAGATCGAACAAGTGATCGATGTTGTCATAAACCATGATATCCGCATCTAGGTAGATCATTTTCTCATACTCTTCGAACTATTTCAAGGAAAAAGAAACCGTTAGAGCTGGCAGAGGAAACGATCTGCTCACGTAGATGAATGTATGTGAAGCAAAACTCAAAATATCAGAAGCACAAGCACAATTGACGGGGAATTGATCCAGGACGGAAGCAAAGTCTTGTCGAGAATTAATCTGAGTACTAACTACACAATGGGGCGACTATAAAGGTCACAATTCCACGGTCACTAAAAAATTTTCAAAACATTATCAGAGCAAGACGGACAAGCATAAGAAACCGTACCAGCCAGATCCGGAGCTTGGAGTAGTTGATCACGTAATACGCCATGGCGAAATTACACTCATCGCTACCGGCGGGGCGGATGGGCTCGATCTCACGGACGATGCAGCCCTGAGTGAGGAGGAGCTGGCGGTGGCTATCGGGGACGTCGGGGAGGACGGCGACAACGAGGGGGTAAGAGGACTGGACTTTACGGAGGCCTTTGGAGAGGCCAACGACGCCTTTGACGTAGTCACCGGAGCCAGCGAGGAAGGTAACGAAGGCACGGGAGGGGGAGGAGAGGTGGGGAGCCATGATGGGTACCCGGGTACTGGGAGAGGAGTGAGGAGGAGGTTGGGAGCTATGGGAGATAGCGAGAAATCGAGTTGGAAAGCTGATGAAGAAAGCTGATGAAGAAGATGGTGAAGAATCCAGAGAGCCATCGCTGGTTTATATAACCTTTCGGCAACGCCACCTTTGCTAGAGCCTTCTCCATTATTGTATTCCCCTTCCAATCCCCGCCGTCCATCTTCTTCCCCCATCCTACGCCTCACCCTTCCCCATGCACCCCCCTTCCCCCATCCCCACCGTCCATCTTCTTGTCCCTCTCCCCATCCTCGCCCTCCACGCGTCACCCCTCCCCACCCTCGCCACGCGTCCCCCCTCCCCGCACGCCGCCCCTAGCACAAACCAACGGTTAGGATTCACCGACAGAATCCATCCCATCGACGGCCCTCGTTTCTTCCTGCGGATTGTGTGGACAGCGTTCCCTAAGCCCTAAACCTTTGCTTTGTTGCTCCCACATGCGTTCACGAAAGCCTCTCGCTTGAATAGCAACACACTTGAAAGCTTCTCGCTTGAATAGCAACACGCATGTCCCATTTGCTGCTCATCACATGACCCACATTGAAAATTTCTTGCCCGGGACCCAAGCATCTAACATATGCATGTCGTAACCTTCACGGTTTCTCTAAAACTTATTTCAAATAAGGTAGCAACAACGTTGGTCCCACACACATGCACAGGTTATGATGTGCACACCTCCCCTCCAAAATTAGGAATTTGTAGGGATTGTTTGAAAGATGGCTCTCAACGTACGAATTTTTCCACGGGGGGTTGGGTTCATTCTTGTATATATCAACTCGTGTAGAAAGCTACTAATTTTGTTCCTATTTTCTTAGGAAAAAGGCCATTGTTCAAATCATTGGCATGAGCAAGCAAAACGACAAATTTCTAGCTCGTGTTTCTTGGTATGTTGACGCACATCACCTCATGACCTTGCAAGTTGGACATTATCAATCGGCATGCCTGTGTGTGGCGGCAATAGATGTGAAGCAAGTGTCCATCCTGAGATGCCCACCACAAAGGGACCTACGAATCCACATGCACCTTTTAAAAAGCGGTCCTTTCATGTATTTTCAAGCACAATAATTAGATCCTTTGTACTCAAACATTCATAGCAATTATCACGTTAAGCCTTTTGTAAACTTTCATAGACATCTCTTCTTTTTTCGCCACTTTTCGTATAACTAGCTCAATATGGCTAACTCTTTAAAATAAAATAAAAATGACACACACACACACACACACACATATAAACAAACAAACAAATATATAAAATATGGCTAACTCTATCAGTGTAATTTTCTATGTGTTTTATGAGTTTACTTTTCCACTGTATTTGTGTGTTGCTTGGTTGTCCTTTTTTCAAAAATCGTGTTTTAAAGCTTCTCTCTCTCTCTCTCTCTCTCTCTCTCTCTCTCTCTCTCTCTCTCTCTCCCTCTCTCGCTCCCTCGCTCCCTCCCTCCCTCCCTCCCTCCCTCCCTCCCTCCCTCTCTCTCTCTCTCTCTCTCTCTCTCTCTCTCTCTCTCTCTCTCTCTCTCTCTCAGGTTTTGTCACTTCTTTCAAGTCTCCACGTTGCTTTGATCTAAGATTGTCCCTTGCATAAATCCTATGCCTAAAAATATGCCAACAAACCACACTAGAGCGTATGCTCTCTTGTTCCCATGTCTTCCCAGACCTTTTGGGCATTGCTTGACACTGTTTCAATTATGATACATTGTGGTTTAAGTTGATGAGTCATATACCCATGCATTATAACATTCTTCTTCCATCCTTTCATGCTCATGTATTATCACATTCTTCTTTCATTCTTCCTTATCAAAAATTACAAATAAACATAATGCATGTACATGATTTCTTTCTTTTAGTGGCCCTTTACATATTGAAATAGAAAGCAAGATCCACACATTTTTCATCAAATTAATTAGAAACGTTTAGCAAATTTTGAATTGACATCTTTGCATGGAGCTAAGAATATACTTCAATGAGAGAACATAATTTTATCTCCACCTTTTAAAATCCTTTGTCCAATCGCCTTTTTTCACCTTACATTAACGGTATCTTCTAGGATCCACACACGATCTCTCTCTCTCTCTCTCCACTTTAAAGTCTTGTCGCTCCTTTCAAGTCCACCTTGCTTTGATCTAAAATTGTCCCTAGTTGCATAGTTCCCATGCCTAAAAATATGCCAAAAAACCACAAGCTAAAGCTTATGTTCTCTTGTTTCCATGGCTTCCCACACCTTTGGGTTTTGCTTCACATCTTGCTCGTTCTCCACATAGCATCTATAAACTTTATATGTGGTGCACCTCGTGCACAAAAGCTCCCCACGACATTCAATTGTATCCATTTTTTGCTTCAATTATATGTATAGCATGATTTAAGTTGATGAGTGATATATCCATGCATTATGAACATTCTTCTTGTGATACTTTCATGCTCATGCATTATAACATTCTTCTTTCATTATGCAAGTATGTCCTCTTTCTTTTAGTAGCCCTTTACATAGTAGCATTATCCACAAAGTTTCCTATCAAATGAGTTGGAAACTTTTAGCAAATTTCAAATTGATGTATTTGCATTAGACTAAGAATATACTTCAATGAAAGAACAATATTTTATCTCCACGTGTGAAAATCCTTTGTCACATCACCTTTTTTCACCTTTCATTGATGGTATCTAGCAAGCCCCATACATTTATTGTCAAAATAGCTAGAAACTTTTAGCCAATTCGACAAAGAAGAGAACATAATTTTGTCTCCACCTTCTAAAGTCCTTTGTCCGATAATGTTTGTAATACATTTCAACTATATACCATCCAAAGATGTTCTCTTTACAATAGCCAATATATGGTTTGTGTGCTTTATATGTTTTCTAGATTATCAAAATGGCATCAAAGGTTATGTCTACCACAAACAAATCGCAAGTTGTGCAATATTTTTTCCTTGGGGAGGGGGGTGCGGGGAGTATTTGTTTCATACCATCCATTCATATATAAAGTTTAAAGTACTTCCTTGATTTGAGAGGATCCTTTTTGGTTATATATTATGAGTTTCGTGATCCATTAAGATGTAAAATTTTAACTATGATCCATAGCCACCATAGCCAAGTAATATGGCATCTTGATAAACATATCACCTAGAATTGTCTATGGTGGCATATAGTTATCTTTGTTTTTAATCAATAAACTATAAAGGACATAGGGCTGATCTAGAGGGTAGGTGAACTAGGGAGATTCTAAACCAAATGCTTTTGATGAAATTGAATGATCATACTGATCATCTGTTGACAATTCACAAGGTTTATAAGTATTATTGAACCATGATCTAAATGGTCAAGATGATTTTAGAGACTTCTACAAGTAATTAGCCATCTTTGAGTTAAAATCAATTTGAGTACTTAAGATAAGGTATGTGATCACATTATATACTTTTCAAGAACACTAGGATGGATATTGTAATAGGTGTGTGCGAATATCCTATGATCTTTAGTTTCTTTGCAAAAAGGACAAGAAGTGATTTTCTTTACCCACTTGAGGGCTTGTACATACTGAGTACATGCTCATATGTTTTAGTACTTGCCAAATGAAAAAATTGCTATTTTTTTGTGATTGGTACATATGGTATGCCATGATGATTTGTTTTAGTGAATTGAATTAAATGTGATTGGGAAAAGGATGAAAAAAAGAAAATAACACATCTATTCAAGTTACATCATTGATTCAAGGATGAATTGAATGCAATTGGGACAAGGATGAAGAAAACTTTCAGAAATCAAAAAATCCATGAATGATTAAGTCACATGATGAGCTTAATAAAACATGAATGTCAGCTAAGAATATATCTTTCAACTTTGAAAATTTCCTTGTGATACTGCATATATGAATACTATTGACAAACATTAAAGAACGTACTCTTTGAAGATGGTTATGCTAGATGATATATTTAATCTATTTTCTAGATATACAAGTAAATACATTTTGGAAACTTATTAGCTAACTAAGACGTTGAATTAACCTATTTCTAATGTATGATAAATCAAAACTCTGAAGTGTCATTACAAATTGATGTACATATACTTCTCGATTGGCCACTAATGGATATACCATATATCTTATTTATTTCAGTACACATTATAAGAGAAAGAGTCCATCAATTGATCTCTGTCTTTGTTATGTTTCTCAATGCCTCAATTATCTGGTGGAAATAATATTGGTTGGGAAGCGAGAGTGGAAGAATAACCTCATTGGACTCCCACAGAGTCTAGACTATCAAAAGGACTTTGTGTGCTATGAAAAGCATAGTGGTATGCCTCCTTGATTAGCAAATTGCCAACCACACGCCAGCTAGAATCAAGAACAATTATTCAAATTGCCAACCACATGATGCTATAATCAAGAACAATTATTCATCAAAGAATGATTTAGTAACCAAAAAGAGCATAATACAAAATAAATCAATTTATAAAATTTATAATAAAGGTGCTTACAAATTGAGTTGCGAAGCAAGCCTTGGCACCATTACCAAGGTGAGAAGCACCCTTTTTTTCTACTCTAGCCCTTGTTGTTGCTAGTTAAAATTCTCATCCAATCATCTAGAAACTCATCTTTGGCATACTTCCAATCACTCTTATGCACACGCGATGGCCCTTGCAAACTAGCTCTCACCACATCTCATATCTCTAATTTTGTGGTGGCTCATGGTAACGTGCATGCAATAAAGCATGTAGTTGTGATCAATTTTCAAGTACCAAGGTGCCTCTCTATGTAGCCACTCTATGACATAGTCCTTCTTATCTAGAGACCGTTGGTGATCCCAACCTTTGGAATAGCCCTTGTAAAATACCATGAGAATGATTTGTTACATGCATGAAATAACACAAGTCCCTTGATCATCCTTTATGCTATGTTTCATGCCATCCACACCAAGTCCACACCATACGACAAATCACCTATAGGGATGGTGCCTATGTATTAGATGGAGTCACGAGGGTATTTTGGGGTGTAGCAAATGGAATCAATCTACCTAATTAGAGAGGTGTTCCCATCCTGGTAGCCATTCCACTAGTGTGCTAACTCAGGAGGTAGCTGTTGACTCACGCACTAGAGAGATGACATGCCATGCAATAGCTATCCTCTCCATGAGTCTATTGTCCTTTGATCCTCCAAGTCACGATATCATGAGTGACTAAAGATGCCATGGGAGTGATGAGACTTGGAACCTAGACACATTGTGTGTGACACACACTGACTCTACATGGTAGCATGTGTTGCAACTAGTTTTGTAGGGGAGAGCTGAAAGATAAGATCCACATTGTCATTTGGTCTCATATGTGAGATGCATGAGAGGATAAAGAGAAATCATATGACACAGATGGAGAGGGTGAGGACCTATGAGACGACATAGCTACACATACAAAAACTGAAAAACATGACCATTTATTGCTTAGCTTTTCCATTTAAAGCATACAAAAAAGTCAAAGAAAAAATAAAATAGATAAAAATAAGCAAAGAGCAAGTTTGACTTACTCCGAAAAAAAACTGTAGAGAAGAGGAGGCTAGCCTTGAGCTAGCAAATAAATAAAGAAAAGAAAGCAAGAAATTAAACAAACAAAGCAAGCATTAGGGGAGAATTGGGGTCTCCAAAGGGCCCTCAATTAGTGTTTCCTAATTTCAAGGGATTAGTGAGGTATTTGAGGTGTACCAATGGGAGTGCTCCTTTTTGTGGGGCAATGCCATGTTGAGGTGGAGGGTGGGCAGACCTGCAAACAACCCCTATTGGCTACTCCTCTTACACCGGCGGGGACCACTCAAACCATCCCCCCCCCCTCAACAAATGCTTGACCCTTCTCCCATATGCACCTTACTTTTATCCCTCTCAAATGCTTGGAAGAAAATTGTGTTATGCATCATGGTTTAGTAGACTTTTGAATGCCTCAAGTAGTAACCATTGGTTTCAAACTTACTTTTCTATGCTATTGGATGCAAGAAATTCATCATGTTTGGGGAAAAGCCATCATCCAATGGGAGCAAGAACAAAAAATTGATAGTGAAGGGGGAAAGTGCTCAAAAATGGAAAATGTATTTAACATGTGTCTCTGTTGATCATCTGGACATATATGAATGAGTGCATCTCTATGCATGTGTGCATGTGGTGTTGCTATACATATGTCTCTATGCATGTGCAAGTCTATGTTTATGTGTGTGCAAATGTGTGTGAGCATGCCTGTGCACAATTGTGCATGTATTTACAAACAGGGGCGACTCTTGTCACTATCATTTTACATAAATCTGGCAAACTTCTTGAGTTCCAATTTATACATCCTACTTGTGCAATTTATTACACTTTGATCGTGGAGGAGGGACCTACCCTAAGCTGAGAAACACCATGTAGGCCATGTTGTAGCATCAAGCTTAGATCCAAGATGTGGGATTAGGCTGAGGGAATGATGATAGGCATAGATGGATTTGTAAAACCTAGATGAATGGGTGTCTTTGCAATTAGCTTATCTATGTTATATGGATGGCAAATAAAAATCATCCAGGCATTTATCAAGCAAGCCCTACATATTCAAGCTTCTTAAGGTTTGATATTTTATAGATTCATAGTCAAGCAAGCTCATAGACAAAAAGTGTAATATAATAGCACAAAATATAAAGTCTATAATGCATCCAATGGACATTGAGATTCAAATCCTTTAATTTGGCCCTCATTATGATTTGTTTGTGCTTATGGCTGAAGTTTCTTTTCGATTGAGTGCTTCTATGTATGAGATCATGTTAATCACTTTTGCAATGTCTAATCCCATTGTGACCATAGTAGAGTATAGCAAGAAATCTATCTTTCTCTCATAAAATTCCTCAAGATCACCTACTAGAATTAAAATTCAGACTCAGCTATTAAGACCGCTAAAGCATGTTTCATCATGAAGGAGAAGAGAAAATGTAGGATGCATTGTTAGAGCAATGCAATTTTAAGCAGCTTTAAAGATCATTATTTTGTGCCAGAGATCATGGTACAGAGAGCATCACTCCAGAGGTTGCTCGAAAAGAATTAGCAATAAGTGATATAAGTAATATAAGATGTGAGTGAGATTTCTTCCATCCACAATCAAAACCTCAAGCTTTACATAAAAACTTTTATTAAATGCTCCACATGATTAAGAACGTGCATATACCAAGCGCCTAATGATTGACAATGGATTGGAATGGTTCTCAAGAAATGAGGATTGCATGGGTGACTCTTTATTTCGATGTTTCAAAAAATCAAAGAGCTTCCTACGTTTTAGATCATGCTTCCTATGCCCTACTTTTATGCTGAACTATCATGGTGGAATTGAGCAACACTACACTGCCAAAGCCATTTCTAGATTTCAAAGAGTAGAGAGAAGGGCCCAGTTTATTGATGAAAGTTTTCCACAACCATAGTTGTCACACTAATGGGATTAAAATAGTTTTGATATTGGTTTTACTTTTATGCCCCAAGCTTTCACATATTTACATTCTGAGTGCCTCATGGTTTGAAAGGATTTAAACTCGTCTCAATTTGATCCTCATATTTAACATTTACAAAGGGAGAGATGATTCGTGAAATCCTTGCATCCTAAATTTATTTCTTTCCACTGTAGTTTTCTTGTCATTCTACTTTCTTCCAAATTAGTATTCTTAATATATGTGATAAATGGTAGGAATGTACTTTGCAAAACCTTGCTGAATTATGGGTATCTTTGTAATTTGCACATCTAGGTTTTATGGATAGTAAAGAAAAAGTCATCTGGACATTTATGAAGAAGCAAGCCCTATGTATTCAAGCTTCTTAAGAAGAAACTGTAATATAATAGTACAAAATGTAGAGAAAAAGAAATGCTCCCCAAATCGAAACATGCCTCAAAGGCATTGATGACATAGACTTGAACCATGGATGTTTTTATCGAAACTATATTTTTATATTAATATAAAATCTTGGCAAAAGTTTATCAAGCTAATTTTTTTATCGACAAAATTTTATCAAGCTAAAATCTTGGCAAAACTTTATCAAGCTAATATATATAAAATCTTGGCAAAAGTTTATCAAGCTAATTTTTTTAGTTTCACGATATCAATAAAATATAGTATTATTTTATATATTTCTTTTAAATTTCTAAGTAAAATATATAAATCCTGGTGAAACTTGTAAAATTTTTACATAAAAGTTTCAAATCCTGGCGAATGTTTCAAAACTTTATTTTTATTAGGGCGTATAAACTTTCGATGCCAATATAAAACTTTCATTTATTAACGAAACTAACATGAAAAAATCATCCCTGACTTGAACTCATTGTTTGTTCGCTAATTGAATGCCTTCATAGCACTACCCATCATAGCATGCACACTCTCATATCTTACATTGCTAGAGACCTTCCTTGAGTCTACCTTGTAGATCTAGTGCTTCAGTAACCATGGTTGTGGACCCCATCTCCTCCTTGCTCGCAACCCCTCACCATGCCCTGCACTACAACCTCCATTAACATTAACATAAACCTAACTCTATTGCACTTATGACATCCTAAGCCCATGTCATTGTGTAATGTATTACTTCTTGAACAATCACAATCGTGGTGGCTCACTTCCCACCAACAAATTTAACATCTGCTCTAGCTTTGCCAGTGTCCTCTCCCCTACCATGTAGTTTCCATTTGGGTGGGTTGTCCTTTGATTTTGTAATCCTTGCCCACCTCTCCTACAAATGTGAATCCATTGGCACTAGATCTTTACCACCATTTTATCAAGTCTACCAAAACATCAATTGCTCTTTGCCATGATTGTCAAGTTCACCTCTCCTATTGTCGCAAACTCTTTACCTCATCCTTTCATCCCTAGCAACCCTAGCAAGGTGCCTCTATTAAACCCTTCTCCCTCAATGCCCTCCGTTTCATTAAGGAGGCAAAGCTTGCACCATGATGGTAGTATAGGTAGGAAAAATGGTATCTCTCGTGGATGGTTGAGGGATGATGAAGCGTCACATTTGTCTCCCTTCACCCTATAGTTGTTTGGGTGGTTCTTCTTAGATGAGTGTGGCTTTGTGTAGCTTTGCTTGTGAGACTATGCTTAGGGGGTTCACCTTAAAGAATTTTAGTGTACCATGTGCACTCAAAAGGAGGGGTATTGTAATTCAACGTTTTGGAAAATTTTAACATGATTACAATAACAAGTGGGATTTTTAAATTCAAATTTAGAAACAATCACTTGGTTGATTAGTGAAGAGAGGCATTTTTATTGGAAGGAAAAAATTAGTTGAGGGGTTTCTTATTATGGACTCGTCTGAGGCAACACGTGGCATGGCGATGCCTTTTACTGTTGTTCTGCTAGCTCTGCACGGTCAGTCTGCTTTGCATGGTCAGTCTGTTGTGCCATAGTTCAACTCTCCTATTGCCTCCATGTGGCATCACATTAGCTCTCCCTCCCCATAGCCCTCCTCCGAAGCCTCCTCCAAAGCACCCCTTGCCCACCACGTGCTGCAACCTCTGAATGCCACATGGATCCTTTTTTTAAAGAATAGTAAGATAAGATAAGACAAGATATCCACCGGCTGACGAGGATCTCATAGTGGAAGTTTCTCCTTATCCAATGGATTTTCACTCGGCCCTCGCTCATTAGGGGAAGGATATACTAAAAAATGGCCCCATGAGGGAAGGATTAGGGGAGGATTGAGAAATGGGTGATGTCCTTAATGAGAGGGGAGGATTGAGAAATGGGTTTTACGGAGTCAAAAACTCATTTGTCACTATCTTGGCTCCCTTAGACACTCAGATGCACGAGAGAGGACACATCCTCCATTGCCAAGAGCTTAATCCCAATTCTTAAGTTCCTAATGCAAGAGGCCTTTTTGAGTCCAAAATTCTCCTAATGGGATGCCCTTGCCGAGCACTCTGTGGCGTTTCGAGCATATCGAAAACAATAAACAAGCTTAACTGAACAGGACGATCAGAGCTGAATCTTTATCCATCTAATAAAGCATACCCGCAGGACGATGGACATGTATCAGATCTGTTGCAAGCATATTGAAGATCTTTTCCTTTCCAAGATGACACGCCGTTTTAGTTGTTAAAGAGCGACATTTTCAAATCATCTACAATTGAGAGAGACTGCATTGCATGATATTGACAACTACCAGAATTTCCCAACTGTTGGGCGATCTAAGTTGCTTTGTGTACTCTTGTTTGACCGACATGAATTATGATGCCTTGCCTTATCCAAAGTATGGGGAATTAGTAGTTCAAATGGTCGGCGGTCGGGACTATGTGAAGATCCGGATTTCCTTCCGGTGTCCATCGACGGCCCTGTATTAGTTATCGTGGATCCATAGCTTGTCGTGAGCCCGACATGCATGAAGCTGCTTTGCTCCAGGGTGTTTCGCCCAATTTCGTGGTTGTTTCTCGGCTTAAAGAAAAAGCATACCTCACCGTCCAATTTGAAAGTTCGTCTAAAATAATAGTATATGATGCAAATAAGATAAGAATACCACGCCATTCATCATCGTCTTTGTCATTTGAAAGCACCAAACTTCAATAGGTAGGATAAAGCTCCTAGAAAATTGACTGTAGATTGAATTTTGAGTAACAGACCGGAGAATCGGGGATTCGGGCTCCAACGACGACCGAAAGGTTTCTCCTTATCCACTGCATCTTGCCCTTTCAGAGGAACATGTAGCGCCTCGAGGGCATTGAAATATCAGCAATCTAAAGGACTATCAGAGCTAAACATTTATCAGACTACGTGTACGGTGTATCGTGCAGGAGGAAAGGGAAGGGAATCAAGGGATTCAACTTATTCAAGGGAACGTTTCCATCGACCAGAAATCCAGATTTGGTAGTTGGAGCTTTAACAACTGAAATTTTTGGAACCGCCAATTGTTCTTCAAACAGAAACCTTTCGATTTGACTTCCATTGAACGAATGGATTATGAGAGAACTGAACAGCCGAAGCATTGCCCAAATGTCGGTACATGCATCCGGGATCAAAGTCCACAGTTCGAGGAAAGTGTAGAAAATTATTTAACGGACAGTCTGGTCCATGGAAGCATGGGTCCACCGTCCACCGTCCAGCAGCTAGTCATGGGCTTGACATACACTGCAGCTTGAATTGACTATGGCACCTGCGGGAAGAGTCACCCAAGTTCGATTTGCGCGTAAAAGAAACTGCAGATCTCACCGGCTGATAAGGTGACTGATGACAGGGATTGTAGAAAACACATTTCATAAAGAACACTGCGCCGACACCCGAGCAGAGCAAGTGAGAACCCTCCAGCGAAAACTGAGGACGAAGGCAACAGCAAAGTCGTCTTTGTCATATTGATGACTTACTGAGCAAAGAAGAAAAGTTTCTGCAAGTAAGAACATGCACGCAACGTTGACAGATCAAAAGCGAAAAGTATTGACATTTCCGTCACAAAACTATGCATATATGTACCCGATTAACGAGGCGGTTCCCTCACAGAAAACGTCTTTGAATATAGTTCTGATTCAAGGCACCTTCATGCTTAAGCAAAGTAAGATTGATTAAAATTTGATTTATTTGCTTAGGTAGAGGTGCAAATTGGAAAACTTTTAGTGTTCCACTCAAAGATTTGTTAAGGGGTTTTTTATTTTACAACTTAAGTGGAAGTTAATGATGTTTATATACAAAAAGGGTTTAATAACTATCTTTAAATAAGAAAGCAAAAAACTTGTATAAGAAAAATGGGTATTCCAAAGTCTTGAAATTGATAAATATGGCCCATTGATAAATTTTAGGGAGCATGCTATATAGGGGAATTAGGTAAATTGATCTCTCTGATATGAGTCCGTTTTCTTTATGGTGTAGGGGGCTTAGAACTTTAATGGTTCTAGAACCCATTTGGACGTCATCTTGGATCTTGGAGTTAGGCTATTTGATCTCATTCCCTTGGGTTATGAAAGATTAGTTAAAAAGAATGGTCAATAAAAGCTAAGTAAAATCTTATATTGATCTGAGATTCACTTGGTTAAAAAAAGCTAAGTAAAGCTACTTCTAGTTGCTACATTATAAAACAACTACATTCACTAAAACTTAGCCAAATGATTAAAACATAGTGTAAGGTTGAAATGAAATTTAAGCATCCATAACATCCAAACACCGATCCTCTAAAAAAGTATATTTTTTAAGGTCTAGAAAATATTCATTGTGGATCATGGTAAAGAACTCTCCTTTAGTTGCCTTGCTAAATGTTGTCTCCCTCTTGTCTTGGATGAGACCAATGGCTCTGATGAGGCCTTGATGATGGACTATAGGCTACCATGTGGCCTCATCCGTAGCACTTGCTTGCGACTCAGCGATTGTCGTTCCTCCCCCTTTCAAGACTTTGCAAGCTTGCAACATCCTACAATCAAATGGCAACACCAGGATGTTGGACATGCTTACATTTGTGCATTGGCATGTGTCCACTGCTTCGTGTAGTATGAAACACACATCTTGTCGCTAGAGAAACTAGAGCCCAAGACTTTGTGCCTTCTCCACACAAGTAGGTTGGTGGCTTCAACATGCTCCTTTGGTGCAATAGGTGGTGAAGGTAAGGCAACAGCAGGTGCAACAGTAGGTGAGTGTATGGGGGACAAAAAAAAAACAAGACAAGTGGCAGATGGTACAACAATTCATGTGGGTGACGATACAAAGTTAGGAGGAACGTAAGGTGGGAGAGGACATGTTGAAGTGTGTAATGACCGACCTGTGGCTAAAGATGTGGGGGAGCATGTGCAATGAAAGGGAGGACTGGAGGATGTGAAGCATGGAAAGTGGGATGGAAAGGTGGACGTGGAAGGAAGGGTTGTGTTGGATGTGGAAGGATGGGTTGTGGTGGATGCACTAGTGCTTGTAGTGGAGCAAGCTGTCGATGAATAGATGGAATTGATGTTGACGCATCTCCTTTTCCTTTGAAGGCATGCCATGTGTCCTTTTTGTATGTAATTCATGCATCAATTTTTGGACCCTCCCACTTCTTGTCACACTACTACCATTAGCTAGCTCCTTTTCTGACGCTTTTTGTCGAGGTCATCATTGTTCCGTCAAGTACTGGTAGAGAACTCCACTTGGTGATGAGACTCTCATAATTGAGCATAACCTTCAACACTGGGGAAGGAGAACTCAACTTGGTGATAAGTTGTAACACACTGAGAACATGCGTCAATGTGCTAGAGCTCACCACTAGATTGAGTTCCTTGTCCATTGTCGAATGTTATGCTCGATAGAGCTCACCACCAAGTTGAGTTCCCTCTTTTAGTGCCTCGAAAGAAGTAATTCTTTCATAACCCCGCTAGTGCCTTGAAAGAAGTTGCTATGATGAAGGCAATTCCTTGAAAGACTTGAAAGAAAAACCTCATGAGATGCAGGATGGGGAGCCAAGGGAAACAGGTCGTCATTGTTCCGTGAGGCACTAGGAGATCTCTCTCCCTCCCTTTCTCCCTCTTTCCCCCCCCCCCCCCTCTCTCTCTCTCTCTCTCTCTCTCTCTCTCTCTCTCTCCATCCCTCCCTCCCTCTCTCTCTCTCTCTCTCTCTCTCTCTCTCTCTCTCTCTCACACACACACACACACACACACAGTTATGGATAAATTTGACCAAGGTAAAAGGCATAAATATGTGTGTGTGCTTGTATGTGTGGCAATACTATAATAAAATAAGGTGTGCATAGGGCCCAGGGTTGAGGTGGCATGGCATGACCATGTGCCACCCTTCCATGTAAAAGGACCCATAAGGTGTGTTGTACATAATCTATGGTAGTAATATTATAAAATGTTAAGGTGGCATGGTTCCTCCATGTGCCACCTCTCCACCTAGGCGGTCCCATGCCTGCATTTAGTGAGACACGGCCCAAGGACCATGGGAGAAGTAATATAAAATAGGTGGAGATAGATATTATATTGGATTATTCCCTCCATGTAGGATAGGCCCATGTGTGGGGGTGTAAATAGTCCAAGAATGCAAGTTAAATAATGGGAAAAGTAGGATGATGTGGCAAGATTCCTTGTGCCAACCCTCCACTTGTCCTCCTAGATGTTTGAACATATTATAAAATTGGGAAGAGACCAAGGTAGTATCTTAGATTTGGGATATGGGATTTGATTTATGTGGAAAAATGAGGCAAAGGGTTGTCGCACACAATTGAGAGTGCATACCCACCTAGCCCACATGGGAGATTCCTCCACACACACCATGCATGTGGGAGAATGCATTTATTGGGAGAGACCCCCTCTCTTAGCTATAAAAGAAGGGGGCTATTCCTTGATGTGACATGCTCATTCTTGTAAGGCCACCATGCTAGTACCTTGATTTTCCCCATCCTTCCTTTCAAATAAAGCATGACTCTCTTCTCTTTCCTTGATGTCTCTATCCCTACATTCCACCTCCCATCATGTACATGCTCCTCTTCCCCCTCTCCCTTCCTCTTTGTGCCATGGTCTCCCTCTTCATCCCCACCCCTATTAATCCCTTTTCCCCACCCATGTTAATGCTTCTCCCCTCACGTTCCCTCTCCCCCATGGCCCTCGAGTGTCACCATGCCTAGCGTCTAGCCTCATGCCTTGATTTCTTTTCTAGTTAATATAATTGACTGAATGGGTTTCACCAGTGGTAGTCACCCCAAAGAAAAAAAACAAGTGGCAAGTCTACATTGTAAGAAACTCAATACGGCCACCCAGAGAGACCATCATCCTCTGCCCTTTCAAGACCTCATTCTTAAGAAGGTAAGTGGTCATGAGATGTATACTTTTTGTGATGGTTAGTCTGGGTTTTATCAAATCAGAATTGCCGAGTAGGATGTTCTTAAAACCACATTTGCCACACCTTGGGGGACGTTTGCATTCAAAGTAATGCCATTTGGCCTCACTAATGCTCCTGCTACCTTTCAAAGATATATGCAGATGGTGTTTGCTCCTTATTTGGTGGTTTTCTTGGAGGTGTTTTTAGATGATTTCTGTATATTCTCGGCACGTAAGGAGCATATCATGAAGGTTAGGTTGGCCTTCCAAAGGGTCAATGATGCAAATGGCAGCCTCAACCTGATAAATGCACCATTGGAGCCACTCAAGGGAGGTTACTGGGACATATTGTCTCATCCAAGGGCGTCAAGCTTGACCCTGAGAAGGTAGAAGCTATCGTCAACTCTCCCCGTGCCAACAACAAAATGTCAAGCATGCTCATTTGTCAATCTAGCAAGATACTATCGCCGCTTCATTGATCAATATGCTGCTTTGATGTGACCCATGACTACGTTATTAAAAGATGGGGTTGATTTCTCTTGGGACGAGGATTGTGATCATGGGTTTGTACAAATCAAGAGTGCTTTGGCTTTAGAACCCATTCTACACATGGCCAAAGACTTTCTATATCAATCTTGGGTTTGGTGAGCACACTCTGGCAGGTATTCTTCTCCAGCAAGGGGAGGATCGGTTCATGTATCCCGTTCGATTTGCTTCTCAACAATTGCTCGAAACTAAACGATGCTACTCTGAGGCTGACAAGCATGCCTTGTCTTTCGTGTTTTGCATTGAGAAATTTAAGCGTTATGTGGCTGGGAAGTCCTTCATTATAATCTCTAGCAATGGTCTTACAAAGCAGGTTCTTCAATCACCAAATCTCATGGGCCGGCTGGCCAAATGGTTTGTAGTGAACTACAAGAATAGGAATTTTCTTTCAAAATTGTAAAAGGGGGGTGTTCCAACTTGAAGAATGCTTTGGTTGATTTAGAGGTGTGCCTTGATGTAACCCTTGTAGTGGCCATAGAAGTTAGGGATCCATGGTATGGTGGTATGTATAGGTTTCTGACCGCTTTCTCCTTTCCTCTAGAAAGTACTAGCTATGAGAGAAAGAAGATCCGTAGAGATAGTAGGCGCTACACTCTCTTTGATGGGGTGTTGTACCATCAAGGCATGGATGGGGTACTAAGACGGGCCATTGATGCAGATGAAGTTCCTAAGGTATTGAAGCATTATCATGATGGATTTTGTGGAGGCCACTATGCCGGTGACTATACAGCTAAGAAGATTTTACATGATGGGTACTATTGGTCGACCTTGTTCAAGGATGTCACTAAGTATTGCAAAACTTGTGAACCATGACAATTCTTTGGTAGGAAGGATTTGCGTCCTAGGCAACATCATCCAGTGATGCCCATCCACCCGTTTCAGAAGTGGGGAATAGATCTTGTCGGGCCCCTGCCCATGACTGCTCGCAAAAAGAAGTATCTTTTGGTACAGTATGTCACTAAGTGGGCTGAAGCTATCGCCCTCCCTATTACAAATGGTAAGGCAATTTGAAATTTCATATTTGAACGTATTTGCACAAGGTTTGGGACACCCATGGAAATAGTATCTGAGCATGGGAATCCATTCTTAAATAAAGCAGTGGAGTTGCTCATGGATCGCATGGGTATTGGTTATCGCACTTCTAGCATCTATTATCTAGCATCCATGGGACAAACGGAGCGGACCAATGGCCTCCTTTGTATTTATCCATGGGAAAAATGGCCACAGGGTACAGGAGCCAGTGGGATCAGAAGGTCACTGAAGTCGTGTGGGCTTACAACATCACCCATAAAACCTCTATAGGTCACACTCCTTTTGAGTTGGTGTATGGTACTGAGGTAGTTTTACCACTAGAGATAGAGATTCTGACCTTGACATTGGCACAAGAACAGAGGATGACAGAAGATGAACATGTAGAGGCCAGGTTGGTACAACTTGAGAAGTTAGATGAAACCCGACCCCTTGCACTACATCATACAGAGATCCAAAATAATCAACAAAAGGCCTGCTTGGATGCTAAGATTCGCAAGGGATGGGAAAGACACTTTGCTAAGGGGGATGTTGTGCTATGCTTTGGCAACATATTAGACCACCAAATGGATAAAAAGTTCCTTCCACTATGGATCGGTCCATACAAAGTCATCAAGGAACATAGCAATGGGTCTATACAAGTTCAGGAGCTGCATGAGCCATATGGCAAGAAGGTGATCAACAAGTGTTATCTAAAGCCTTTCTTTATGCATGATGGTCCCACGCATGGAAATGTTGTGCATTCCCTGCCTGGGGGGGGGAAACTATTATAGATAAATTTGACCAAGGTAAAAGGCATAAATATGTGTGCGTGCTTGTATGTGTGGCAATAGTATAATAAAATATGGTGTGCATAGGGCCCAAGGTTGAGGTGGAAAGGCATGACCATGTGCCACCCTTCCACGTAAGAGGACCCATAAGGTGTGTTGTACATAATCCATGGTAGTAATATTATAAAATGTTAAGAAGGCATGGTTCCTCCATGTGCCACCCCTCCACCTAGGCGGTCCCATGCATGCATTTAGTGAGGCATGGACCAAGGACCATGGGAGAAGTAATATAAAATAGGTGGAGATGGATATTATATTGGATTATTCCCTCCATGTAGGATAGGCCCATGTGGTGGGGGTGTAGATAGTCCAAGAATGCAAGTTAAATAATGAGGAAAGGAGGATGAGGTGGCAAGATTCCTTGTGCCAACCCTCCACTTGTCCTCCTAGATGTTTGAATGCATTATGAAATTGGGAAGAGACCAAGGGAGTATCTTAGACTTGGGATATGGGGTTTGATTTATGTGGAAAAATGAGGCAAAGGGTTGTCCCACACAATTGAGAGTGCGTACCCACCTAGCTCACATGGGAGATTCCTTCACACACACCATGCATGTGGGAGGATGCATTTATTGGAAGAGACCCCCTCTCTTGGCTATAAAAGGAGGGGGCTATTCCTTGATGTGACACGCTCATTCTTGTAAAGCCACCATGCTAGTATCTTGATTTCCCCCATCCTTCCTCTCACATAAAGCATGAATCTCTTCTCTTCCCTTGATGTCTCCATCCCTACATTCCACCTCCCATCATGTACATGCTCCTCTTCCCCCTCTCCCTTCCTCTTTGTGCCATGGTCTCCCTCTTCATTCCCACCCCTATTAATCCCTTTTCCCCACCCATGTTAATGCTTTTCCCCTCACATTCCCTCTCCTCCATGGCCCTCGAGCGTCGCCATGCCTAGCATCTAGCCTCATGCCTTGATTTCTTTTCTAGTTAATAACACACACATACACAAACACACACACACACAGAGCAGCCACGGCACACTCACCTCTCCAAAAGTAAAAACAATAAAACTTATTCTTGGTTAACCAACTCTACCATTCTTTGACCTAAGTCAATTCTAATAAAGATTACTCTCTCTACTCATATCTACTCTCCCTCACTGCTCCCTCACTACTATGGTAGCATCAATGCACAAATTAAAGTAGAAAGAATTTATCACATATCATCATGCCGTCACATGGACAAAAGCTTCACAAAATGAAATTTTCATGTCTAGTAATATGGCGAGAACACATATCTAGATAAACCTAGGAGCATCCCCAAACTCATCCTCTAAAAGCACAACAAATAATAAAGCTTCCATATTATGACAATCACTCACATGGTTGAAAACCATAAACTCCACCATGCAAAGTAGGTGATAGCTACAATGGCACCCCACATATGCTCTCACACATACATATCTCCACACCCATACATACTCTAAGGAGATGAAAGCGATTTCACAATGATGAGGACATGAGGATTGCTCTATCTACCCTTCACAAGGGCAAGTGCCCTGGTTCAGATGGGTTTACACCCTCTTTCTTTATTTCATTTTGGGATTAGATTGGGGATCACATTACATCAGTCCTGCACGGCGTTTGGGACTTAGGTGAGATGCCAGACTCACTTACTAAGGGCCTCATTCACCTTATCCCAAAAGGGGGTTGCAAGAATTTAGTGTCTCAGTGGAGACCGATCACTTTAATAGGCACTTTGTACAAAATCCTAGAAAAAGCAATTAGCCTACATCTATAGCCCTTTCTTCTAGATCTTATACATGGTACATATATGGGATTTGTGCATGGCAAGAGCATCTTTGATAATATCTTCACTTTGGGAGGCTTTTGAATGGGCCATGCATAATGGCCATAGGCTTGCCATTCTACTGCTGAACTTTGAGAAATCTTATGACAAACTAGATTGGGGGGTTTTTAGAGGGTACCCTCGCTCGGTATGCATGGATCAGAGGGGTGCTAGCTCTCTACAATCAGCCCATAGCTAGGTTCTCATTGGTGGAATTAGGGGAGATAGGTTTCAGTTACCAGATCGGTCCATCAGGGATGCCCTTTAGCCCCCTTTCTCTTTTTATTTGTGGCAAAAGCTATGAGCTATTAACTTAGAGCTCAAGCTAATATTATAGGGCTAAGTCTTCCATTAAGGTAGGAGGATGAGCTATTGGATAGTGAGTTGGCAAATGATACGATTGTTTTTCCAGATGCCACACCATAGACACTCACCTCATTCAGGACAGAGGCCTTGGATTTGCTTTGCACTTCAATAGGGGCTCATATTAATTGGAACAAGTCCAATGGATTTTGTATTAGTGATGAGGACACTCTAGATTGGGGGATTGACATAGGATTCACTTGGATTAAGAGGCGTGTTTCCATCAGGTACCTAGGATGCCAGGTTGGGGTGGGCATCTCTCTAGCACAGTAGTTTGCTCGCGTGTTGGAAAGCATCAAGAGGAAACTCATTTTTCGATTTCTGCCAGACTTGACCTTGCATCTAGAGTAGTGATTGTGAACTAGGTATTACTAGCTACTACTTGCTTCATTTGCTCTTGTTGGTGTAGCAGATCTAGAGGTTGTATATCTCAGCTCATGAGACCTATCAGGAACTTTCTTTGGAGTGGGTTGGATGGCACCTCAGATGTTGGTATGAATACTATTGATCCGAATCTGTAGCGTATAGCCTTGCTCTTTGCAAGTTTGTAGTGAGAGGATTGATGCCTGGACATGAACCTTGGAAAGATTTTTCTCTACGTAGCATTCAGTCTTGTACACCTTCTCATGGGGGAGATTAGATGGACAGCTCAAGATGGATTTTTACTTCAGCCCCATCTTAGATCTCCCTCTTCCCCTCTCATGGCTTCCATTCTAAAAGCTTGGGATAGCTTTAGAGACACTCTTTGGAGAGTTACACCCTCCTCTTGCAAAGAAATAGACAAGCAACCAGTTATGTGGAATGAATCTATATTGGATGAGCATGGCAGATCACTAGGAGTGTCACATTATATGCAGTGGTCTAGATGGGAGAGGCGACCTACTTCCACTACAGGTGCTTGGAAGGCTTTTAGATAGATTTCAGAGGATCAGAGTAGGTTCTTGTAGTGGGACCCAGGGGAGTGGAAGTGGATTGATGAAGGGCACCTTGAGAAGAGCGTCCCCTTTTTTTATTACACAGTCAGAAACACCAAGAGATTTCAGCTTAGTAGTAGAGGTCGGAGGCCCTCTAGAGCTCCTCATTGGGATAGTTTTCATATTTTTATAGAGGTACAAAAAAACTTTTGGAGGAGGCTCTTGAAATCCCTTAAAAATAGAAAGATCTCTCTCTTCTTTTGACTTTCTATTCATGGAGGGATTGCAGTGAACCTAAGGAGATCCAGGTTCGGGGCTGACCCTACTTGTCCTCGATGCCACACAGTTGTTGAGTCAGTTCAGCATTGCCTTTGAGAGTGCAAACATGCAAGGACGATCTGGAAGGCTGTTGCTAAGATTCTTTGCATATTTCATAAAACACCCTTCTTCATGACCTAGAGATTAGTGGCATGGTTATCTCTTACTGGCCCTCAGGTGTTTTTTGAGGGACATGACTTAGATTGATCCTTTATTATACAACGGCACTCTATGGAGTCATGCTCTCTCTAGGATTTTCCTTTCACTCCTTTCAGAGCTGCTCATTCTACAAGAAGATGCAATTCCTCTTCACATAATTCATATTCACAAAAAGTCTCCATATAGTAGAGAGAATCTATCTAAAAGCTTGAAGTGTTAATTCTCATAAGAAGCATGTTCTTTTGATACTTGGGATTGATACCCTCGATCAATTGGTCGAGCGTCTTTCACTTGATACAATCTATGAATGTACCTGACCTATTGGCTATTCCATGACTATGAAAACTTGGTCACCCTCCACCGATTGGTTGGAGAGGATTGATACTTTTACTAACTTTTTGCTTACAAATCGAAATCCACTACATAGTGTAACCGATAGTAAGTTGCCCATGGAACAAATCACTATTATACTTATTTTTTATTCTATCTAGGGTAGTAGTCCGACCCAATCCATTGTGATGGGTGGACTGTTGCACTCACTTGGATTGTATGTTGAACCTGTGGGAATGCAGTCGATGGGAAACACACACACAATCGATCTTAATTTATTACCAATTCTTAGGCTTGGTCAGATATATGAGTTAGAATTGCAGATATGCCTTCACATGAGTACACATACTTACCACCCCTTCCCCTAGCTTACATAAGACATTATGAACTACACATGATTGTCTTATAACTTATCACATATATCGGGTCTAATACAACCAATTGTAATTGATATTCTCAAAAAGTTCTCCATATAGTAGAGAGAATCTATCTAAAAGCTTAAAGTGTTAATTCTCATAAGAAGCATGTTCTTTTGATACTTGGAACTGATACCCTCGACCCCTTCTATTTGCTAGGAAATAAGGCATATGATCTCTTGGACATGCAAGCATTTAAACTGAGAATCTGACTCAAAACTGCTGCAAAGAGACATGGAAAATCATCTAACATATCCAAGTACTAGAGCTTCTCACTACCTGATAGAGAATCACCAAGAAGCTCTTCATTGCATTGGCGTCGTTTAGTGTGCTCCAGATCCTCCACATGAAGTGTCTCTACAGGATCTTCTTGCACCACCACCTTGTTCCCTCTTGACTCATCCCAATCAGCACCAAGACAAAGACCAAAGGCCACTCCTTCCACCTCACCCTCTGAGCTGGACTCCTCGGAGCTACACCTTGTCTCTTCTTCGTCATCGGTTAAGTCAGATCTCGAACTCTCCGATGTTGAAGACTCCTCCATGACAACTTTCTTTTTGCGACTTCTGATGTTGCAGTGCAACTTCTTATCATTTCCCTGCAAAATCAATTCTCCAATATCCCACTTTTGAATAGCCTTCACCTTGTGTAGCCAAGGCCTTCCCAAAATCAATAGATAGGCACGTGCATCTGGCTTTACGGATCACCTGAAAAGTAGTTGGCATAGAAATTCTACACACATCCACTTCTAGATTTTTCACAACTTCCAAGGTCTTTACCCTAGTGTGGTCAGCCAATTTGATGCAATAAGGAGAGGTAGTACTAGAGTATTTTAAATCAGCATCTATCATGGTCTTCTCACTCATGACATTAATTGCTGCACCTCCATCAATGTACACATTAGAAATCACTTAACCATCAATGATCACATCAACCATTGGTACATCATCAGCAACATCTATATCTACCTTTTGAACAACAAGAATGGCACTTTTCTTCTTTTTCTTCTTTGACTCTTGTGCTTGCAAAGTTTCCCCATTCCTTCTGTAGTTTTGGAGACAAAGCAAGTAAATGACCAAAGGTGCTAGCATTGTAGTTTGGCATATTTGGAGGGCAAATGTACGGAGGTGATGGAGGGTTCATAGGTTCACCCTTCCCAGTCTATGGCTAGTATATGGATTGATACTATACACATGTTGATGGCCATCTGGGCGAGCATGCAGGGATCCTCCAAAGCAACTACAACCAGGAGAGATATTTTTTTCAGAGTTTGGAGAGGATCTCCATTCTTCTTTGAGTCTTCTTCTTAGGGTGGAGGTGGCATTTTCAACCTCCACCTTGGATTTTGTTAGCTCCTTTTGAGCTGTTTTTTCTCTCATGCTTGACATGATGTACTCCCGCATTTGAGCTTGCTCTTATGGCTTTCATTCATACTTAATGAAGTAATCCTTTTGAAAAAAGAATGCTCTGCATAACATATATTTCATTAATTTTGGACTTTTTAATGTCCAAATTATTTTTTATGAATACTTTTGGAGAGCTTTTTAGAAAAAACACTATTTAAAAAAATTGTTTAAAACCTAAAAGCAAGCAAATTTTATTAAAATTTTGCAACAAATAAAATTTAATGTGGCATCTTACATAGACTTTGATACCATGACATTAACACTTAAGTTAAATCAAAAGTAACTATTAAACTTTCATAATATTTAAGAGGGCTTAACACACACCTTCAATAATGCTTAAGTTACATAAAAAGAAGTTGCAAATTATCATAATATTTACTAATGGTTTTAATAAACACCTTCAAATAGTTCAAATATTTACTAATGGTATTAACAAACACCTTCAAATAGTTACAATATAAGCCTCCATAGTATACTCACTACTCATTGGAAAGCATTAGTATTGGCTATTTCTATCTAAGATTCAACCCATTCTTGTGCTAAACCATCTCATCATGGTCAATATAATTACAATTACAAAAAATAAATAATGAATTATTGATTTTTTTCTAAATAGCACTTTCTTAGTTCCGTATGGCCTGAGCTTCATGTGGTGAGAATCGCCCACCATGAGTGCTACAGGTAGTTACCTCACTTAGAAACTCTACTAACTCTCTCATGTATGCAATTAAGTATGTATTTTGGTAGTACACCTACTTATATTTTACTTTTTCTCCTTCTCTAGGTGCTTCTAAGTAGAAAATTCCTCTTTTTTAGCTTGGTTGAGTGGAGCGTGTTCTCTCTTCCTCCTCTCTCTATTTGCCTCATTCTTTGTGAGCCAATATTTGTTACTACTTATGGCAACCTCCATACATGAGACGAATTCAAACAGATCCATGAATTGTAAAGCTAAGGGGAGACGAAAGGAGGAATGAGAGAAAGTGTGGGAGTAAGGCTTGGGAGAGGAGATACATGGAAGAAATATCATAGGTAAATATCCTAATGTATTCTAACATTTAACATAAGTAACAAAACCACCATCATGAGTTAACACAAACAAGCAAAAAATGTTCAACGACTCATGTTTCTAAGGTCATCTACATGCTTCACAATGGAGCAGAGTTTGATGAATCCTCTTGAGATTGTGATGCTCTAAGAGTACATTGAGCCTCTAGCTCTTGTGCAGAAGGTGTACACTGAGTATCTACTTTTGGCGCAATCTATAATAATTTTGAGTTAGACTCAATCTCTCTTCCTTTGCAAGATGTGATGCTATAGATGCACATTGAGTCTCTACTTCTTGTGTAAACTGGGTCTCTAATTCTGGTGCAAGCTGGAATAATTTTGGGATGGACTCAACCTCTTCTTCCTTTGGAAGATGTGATGCTGTAGATGTGAGAGAGGAGAGCACACACAAAGGTATAGGAGACACCAAAAGTGGTGGAGCAAAAGCTACTCCAGCTTATTCCTCTATCATATATATATGAGTATACATGGGCACTGTACAAGTGGGTGGGCACACTGCCCTTTACCCCAACAACCTCCCACTTCAAGGCAGTGTGCCTTTAAGGGAGTATAGTACACATACAATACAATCAGCCATAGGCTGAAAAACAAGATGACTAGACCGTCATCCTATGCCCATCGGCACTTTACAATATGCAAAGTGCATAGAGGATAAGCTGCTAGCAGACATCAAGTTTGCAGGATAGAAAATGACAAGCTGTAGATGCCTGTCAACCAAGATCTCATGCCAGATCTCACTGGGAGAGTGAACTCTCACCACCACGTGCTCCTGTGCTAAGTCCATAGCACCCGAACTGTCACTGTGCAGAGAAAATGTCTCTGTACCACCTGTGACCATAAGCACATGCTCTACAATAGACCTCTACTGGTCTACCCAACCTGCATCACCTGCATGCTGCTCCTGGAAGCATAAGGACCTGATGTCCACAACTGCTTCCCTACTGCCAAAATCTACCATAATCATGCTACCAACTCCCATTGCAACGGAAGCAAGAACTGGAAGTGTAGCCCCAATGGCAAACATGTGAGAACCAAGTCTCAACACAGTCATGGATGCATGAAGTACTATGGCTGCCATGTCAACCATAACTTGTTGCTCAACTGCGTCAAACCTACTGTGTTTCAAGTATGGAGCCAATACAGGCAATGGAGTACTCAGTAACTTCCCCCTCCCCATACTGAAACAACCAAGTATCTGAGCAACATCATCAAGACCATGCAGCTCCCACTGCAAAGCATCCCTGTCCATAAGGAACCATATGGCAAGTAACCTCAGAAGGATAGCAACCTCCTGAATACTGAGACCATAACCTGTCTCACTGCGCATCACATCCTGAGCTCTCATAACGGTATCAAACCTATGAAGCCAAGCTCGAGGGGATTGCTTCTGGCCATGGAGGCACTTACGAAGTAAACATATCAATGATTCCTGCCCATGCGCAATATGACCTGAGTCAATAACTGCAGAAACGACATCTGTCCTGGCATAACCAGCCAATGGATCATACCGGGCATCATTAGCCAAGGTATCCTCCTCACCATGCATAGCCTCATCCTCATCTACAAGAGGCACTCCGCATCCTGGGAGTAAACTACTTGTAACTGTCCATAGAAGATGCATCAACAATCTCCATAGGAGTATAAACCTGTGGAATACTTGAGACATTTGACCGTCTCTGACCAAAATCAGGAAGTAATCGTGGCTGTCCCAACTTTATAACCTGCTCACTGGGGGAAAAACCTCCCACTCCAAGGGATATGGGCTGCCCCTGCAAAGAATTCGGAGGTATCAGTGCACTTACACCCTCCTGGAACACCACTCTCCTGCTATCCACAATCCTGGGCTGTCTAAACATAGCATCCTCTCTGAAATAGAAATTATGGCTGCGTATCAACTCTCTAGTTGAAGAATCCCATAACCTGTAGTCCTCACGGGACTCACTGTATCCAAGGAAGATACATCTCCTCGATCGAGAACCATGAGCATAAGCCTCGCAGCCAAACACACGTAAATGCTCATAACATGGTGCCTTGCCTGTCAAGAAGTCAAATGGCACTCTACCATTCAGAGATCTCCTGGGTGACCTGTTAAGCGCTGTCTTACATGCCTCAGCCCAATAGCATTCGGTAAGACCTGCATATCGTAGCATGCTACCAATCCTATCCAATAGAATCCGATTTATGCCTTCTGCCAAGGCATCATGAGCAGAAAGATGAGGAGTGGTCAACACCCTCCTGATACCAAGTGTATCACATAGATGCTGAAATCTAGAAGAGGTAAACTCTGCATCACCATCAGTCATCAAGCTCAATAGCTTCTTTCCTGATTGATTTTCAGCATTACCCAAGAAGCGCTGAAATGTATCATATACATCATGCTTCTGCCGAATCGGATATACCCATATGTACTTTGTAGCAGCATCAATAAATGTCACAAAGTAAGAGGCACCACCCAGTGAAACGGTAGGCATAGGCCCACAAATTGCACTATGAACCAACTGCAATGGCTCAAGATACTTCTCACTGACTATCTTCCTCACAAAGGAGGATCCTGACTGCTGATCATCATCACAATCATGACATAAAATTTGAGAGACATCCATAACAAGAATGTATCTCAATGTTGTAAGGGCTTCCATACCTGCAGTAGACATATGTCCAAGTCTGGCATACCATAAACTAGCTGATGGTTGCTTACTAATCATAAGCATCTTATCCTGGACACCTGATACATGCAATGCATAAGAGAATCCAACCCGTGATCCCCTAGCCATAACCAGATTGCCTCTAGCAATCTTCCATGCATGATCACCCAAAGAGACATGATAACCTGCCTCAACCAACTGTCCAGTACTGATCTTGCTCGTAGCAAGTCCTGGTATATGTCTAACCCTCTGTAGAACAAGAATAGAGCCACTAGGCATAACAAGGTGGATATCCCCATAACCATAGACATCCATAGAATGATCAATGCCCATCAAACCACTCTCCACAATGCATTCCTGATATGCACTGAACCATGACCTATGAGGGGTCATATGACATGAAGCACATGGATCTAACATCCAATCACCAAGAATGGGTACATCAGTGGCCAAGAAGGAGGTGTCAAACATAGACAAAAGAATGCCTTCATCACTGCTACTGTCAGTGGAAACCCTGGCATCAATGCCTTGAAGCTCAACATGCTTCTTCTCCTTCTTCCTGTCATTCTTAACCTTGCTCTTCTTCTTGTATTTTCTCAGCCATTTCCAGCAATACTTTTTCATGTGGCCATACTTTCCACAATAGAAACATCTAACACAAGTCCGAGAGCTAGACTTGCTCTTGGAATTCCCCCTTGAACATGACCTGTTTCTACCAATTGATCGACCTTTGGAGTGCATATCAAGGCTGTAATTCAGCCCATCATGCTGTAACATAACACTATCATGGTCATACATCCAGCATATACGAGTATAGAACTCATATGCATGGCAATCTACACCCTGTACACCATCCTGTACCTGCAAGTAGACTGACTTCGAGAGTGATGACTAAATGATAGAGCATGCTTGCTCATCCATGTCATCCCAATCACTCTGTTTAATGCTATTAGGCTTGACACCTTTGCATTGAATGGGCTTATGTTGCCTCTTCTGCACTAACACATCATAAATCTGCTCTTTCCAATACTGAAAGTTTGATCCATCCAACCTCTCAATATTAAAGAGGGCACTACCAGCTGTAGATGCCATATCTGTGGCACAATAGGTCACAACCAAAGAGCAGTATAGTGCAATAGACAACCCAAATGACCAAAAAATATAGTGTTGTCCAGACCAATCAGGTCTCCAAATAAATTGGCTGATCCAATGCTCAAAAGCACTCAGCCATAAAGAGGCATAAACAAGAATATATGCAGCCCAGTAACCTGCTAATGCCTGGCAATACCAGTTGTGGGAGAGGAGAGCACACACAAAGGTATAGGAGACACCAAAAGTGGTGGAGCAAAAGCTACTCCAGCTTATTCCTCTATCATATATATATGAGTATACATGGGCACTGTACAAGTGGGTGGGCACACTGCCCTTTACCCCAACAGTAGATGCACATTGAGTCTCTCCTTCTTGTGTAGGTAGAATGCATTAAGTCTCTACTTTAGATGGAGACTATAATGCTTTTGCGGCAGACTCATTCTCTTCTTCCTTTGTAGGTTGCAACTCTACTTGAGACTATGATGCTTTAGGAGATTGAATCGTCTCTTGTGTTGCTTTGGGTAATTGAGTGGACTCTACCTTAGTGACATGTTGTTTTCCAATGGTAGCAATTAGGTCGTGAATAGTCTTAGCCATAAAATCTTATAGGTCAACCTCCTAAGGATGTCCATCATGAATTTATCATTAACCTATTTCCAAGGGTCAGAGAGGAGTGGCAACTTCCTTGCCACCAAATGTCAAAAACTGAGGTCACTGACCAATGATAACCCTAACTCAAAAGAGCTACCCATTTCCTCCAATACAGGGTTCACATTAGGGTAACTTATTTGTGTAGTAGCCAATGCTCCCTTTGGACACTCCACAATGTTATCAATAAATGCTTTAATGGTAGATGCCATAAATTCATGTAGATGCAAGTCTGTATATGTTGATAGTAAGGTTTCACCACCTCTCAAATTAAAGTTTTGAGCAAGGAGTAATAAGCAGCTATACCCAACTCCCCACCTACAACTGTGGCCATCATTTTGCTTCACTGCTTGGCATGTTATATACTCTATTTGATCTGCTAAGTCACCTTCCAATTGCATAACTACATCTATAGCACCTACCAATTTTTGAGCTGACCTACACATCATAATAGATAACATAAATGAATGTATGCATTGCATTTGATGCATCTCATGGAAGTAATCATAGCCATTACAAAAATTCTGGACTCAAAAAGGGGCCCTTTGGAGAATTACTAAAATATTAGAGGCTTGGATAAGGGAATTGTAAGAAAATAATATGTCTGTGCTCAACATATAATAGGATCTCATACGCAAGAGAGAAAATAAGATAGTATGGAGAATCAAAAATTTGATTACTATAGAACTGATACAATAGATGGCGCTGCCTCCCAACCATGCGCTCCTGTGAAAGAAGCTTCGATGGCATGCTAGAAACAGTAGAAGACAGAGATTGAATGCTAAGGAATCATGGTTGTTGTAGCCAGTGATAAAATGGGCTTCATGAGCTTGCTCTTATATAGCCACCAGTCATATTCGGTTAGGCTCAATTGGGTGGCCAGTCCGCCCAAAACAGTCGACTGGGGGTTGGTCTCGAAATAGGCCACTGACCATACGATAGAACCGGTGCGCACAATACAGTAACTAACCTGCCGTTATTGTTTGGCCTAGAGCCATCCGGGATCATCTGAGGCTCCAAACGGGCCCTGCAACCCGAGAGTGGGCTGCCCCGAGAAATGCTCCGTCTACCCTCAGTGCCGTCAGTCAAGGCATGCCTTCCCGCACTTGCATGTAGCCTAGTTGGCAGTGTGCCAACTCTACATCAGGCCACACATGGCCCCCATCTGGTGTCCAAACCAAGACCTACCGGATAAACGAGCTACTCAAATGCCTTCTCCTCATATGGGGGGCTTACAAGTAGAGTTAGCTAGTTCTTGCGTAGTTACATGAGAGTGGAGCATTGATATCTAACACCCCCCCTCAATGTCCACCCGTAAGTGAACTTACTTTTTCGGCCCAATGCCAAGTTGATGAAGATGCTTCTCCAGCAAGTCTCTTCCAAGAGCCTTCGTGAAGATGTCCGCAGCATTCTCTGTAGTTGGACAGTACTCCAAGTCGACCTCTCCATCCATGATGAGCTCGCATACAAAGTGATATTGAATCTCAATGTGTTTTGAGCAAGCGTGGAACACTGGGTTCTTTGCAATCGCCATGCAACTCTGATTGTCACATGATAACTATGTAGGCTTGTTCTACACTACACCCATGTCCCCCAAAATCCTCCTCAGCCACACTGCCTCGCAAGAAGCAAAGCATGCAGATTTGTACTCGGCCTCGGTAGAAGAAAGAGCAATTGTGGGTTGCTTCTTGCTGACCCATGACACAACTTTAGATCCAAGTGAGAAACAGTACCCTATCACTAATCTCCTGCTGTCCACGTCTCCTGCCCAATCCGAGTCATAGAATCCGGTCAAGATGTTGCCCTTGGTATAGGTGATGCCATAATCAAGTGTGCCTTTGATGTATTTCAGCACCTGCATTCCTGCCCTCCAATGGTTCTCCTGGGGCTTATTGGAAAACTTGCTTAGTACACTAGTCGCAAAACTGATGTCCGGTCGTGTGTTGCATAGGTAAATTAAGCTGCCCACATGCCTTCTGTACTTCGCTTCGTCCACCAGTGGTGATGAATCCTTGTTTGAGAGCTTCATGTCAACCTCCATAGGGGTACCAACTATCTTGCACTTAGCCATGCCAAATGCCTTCAGTATCTCTCCAGCATACTTCAGCTGTGAAATGAAGATCTATTTCGGCTCCTGCCAAACTTCAATCCCCAAACAAAAATGCATTAGTCTGAGGTCTGTCATTTCAAACTCTCTTCCTAGCAAATGCTTCGTCTACGAGATCTTCTCTTCATGGTTCCCTGTTATGACAAGGTCATCCAAGTCACACTTAAGAGCTCTCCTTCCTGCTGATAATCCATCTCTTTAATTTTTTGATAGACTTATCCATGGCAACAATCTGTTGCAATTGCTAACTCCCCTCACCAATGGATTTCATTGGATATTTTGAGCTCTTTTGTCCAGAGTGCTAACTTTAAGAAGACACTAGGTAGGGCCATGGATAATGTCCCTCTCTCTCTCTCCGTGAGTATGCTATTCCCATCGGGGATGATTCATCTTCCCCAATTCATTTGATCGAGAGAGATGCAGCCCTTACCGTTCTCCTTGTGACTAGCAAGTTTGATGATGTTGGTGAGCAGCCTGAGGGTCCTGCATCCACAAGTGGTGGAGCAGGTCCATCAACAAGTGGTGGAGGAGATGACCTAAACCTAGAGTTGGAGCCTAAGGAGCATACTATTAGCCTAGCTGAGGAGCAAGTTGAAAGCAAGGTCATCTTATCTTCATATCCAACTCGTGCATATCCATCCTCTACCTATAATCCAGATGAGGCAGCAAGCAAGCCACAACTTGCTTCGGTTGATCCAATCAGGATTGAGGGTGAGGAATACCTTACACTATTGGAAGTGATGGAAGAAACTGGTCTTCGAGAGGATGAGGTGCTCTATCAGCTCTCGAATGACACTTTTGATGATGTCATTGAATTTGATACTCCAGTGAATCCAACAATCGATGAGATTGCACGCTTTGATGACTCGAGGCAATCCAACTAACATAGAATGCAATCGAGGATGCCGCACTAGAGTACGACATGTCCGATGAGCAGTTCATGAATTTGAAGAGGGAATTGTTCAGGGATAGAGATGAAGAAGTTGGCACCTCAAGAGAACATGAAGTTCAAGATTGACCACAAAAGGGAGTCCAGTTGGACACTATAGCTTACGCACTCTGCGATGGGGCAAAAAAGGTATGTAGCTTTGCCAAATTCATCATGTGATTCAAAATCATTAGTATAATTCTAGGTTCCATTTTAGGAACAAAAATCATTGCTTTTTCTTGAACTGGTAGGGAATAAAAAATAGGGTTTATGGTTTAGAGTAGAAACCCAAGAAAATTTTATGACTTTTAAACCCGACATCCACATCTTATTTTTCATTCCCTCAATCAAATTTGGGAGGCCTCTAACACCCTAGAAACCATGTCCATCATTTTTCGCTGTAAACCCTAAATTCGACATCATGCGACTAGAGCCCTGTTTTCAAATAGGGCTCTAGTCGCATGATGTTAGATTTAGGGTTTATAGCTAGGGTTTTGGCTTGAAAATGATGGACATGGTTTCTAGGGTGTCAAAGGCCTCCCAAATTTGATTCAGGGAATGAAAAATAAGATTGAGGGTTTAGGTTACAAAACCCAAGCAAATGTTATGATTTTGAACCCATGACATCTTGCCACTGTCACACTTGCCCTACCACTTGCCCCTTACACATGCCCCTGCCACTTGCCCCTCCCATTCCATTTGTGTAAATAGGGTTATGGTTTTTTCACAGATTAAAATCATATCTTTAAGAAATATTTTTTGGGAGGCCACTGGAACCCTAGCAACCATGCCCATAAATTTTATGCCCATGATGTCGGATTTTGGGCTTGCAGGGGTTTTTTGGGCATGGTTGCAAGGGTCCTAGTGGCCTCCCAAATAAGATTTCTTAAAAATGACTTTTACTTGGAAAAAAACCCTTATTCTTATTAATTCTTGAAAAATGATATTTTATTAATTTATATAATCTTTTGATTTTGATGTAATATGTTGGTTGCAGGATATTTTATGGGTTGATGAGTATGCCAGATGCAAGGGTGGAACCAAAGGGTCTTCTGGTGGGGGGATGGCGTCGATCGGCCACTACATCAACAGAGTGGCTCAACACATTTTGGTGTTCCATCGACAATTATCTCTAGATGGAAAGATAAACATCATGAAGTTCAGGGTCCTCAGTCGGGGATGGTGAAGATGAGGCCCATTCATCCTAATGTCGATTATGTTGTTCTGATTAGGCATAGTGTAGCTTTATTTTTGTTCTTAGACACACGATCTGGTCCGCTTCATAGTATTATAGCTATTGCAGGGCTAGCTGGCATTACAGATCCCTTGGCTATAGAGAATGAAATTGTGCAGCCCTCTCTACTTCAGCAAGCAAAAAAGGGATATGAGCCAAGCAGGAAGAAGCGTAGACTAGAGTAGCTTAGGCATTCAAGCTTTGATGATATTTGTGATACTACTCAATGTAAATAAAGAATACCACTTTCAAATGATTTTCTCTTCCCGTTCATAGAACATTGTTTCCTTTTCTATGTTAAGTAAAATTGAGTATTGTTTCCTTTTGCATGTTCTATTAAGATTTGATGTTTATTATTTGATTTTGCTTTTGTATACATTAAGAGTGCATGTAAGTAAATTAATAGATTACAAATACATTGAAAATAAATTTAAGATTGCACATGCAAAGACAATTCTAAAGAAGACATTTTATTATATTAATGCCCGTAGGCAGAGTACAAGGTAGATGCCCATAGGCAGAGTACAAGATGAATGCCCGTAGGCAGAGTACAAGGTGGAGCATACAAAATCCCTAAGTGCCCTTGGGCTTCCTAAGACGTACAATAAATTGCATGTCTGTAGTGGTCATCGTGACCCTTTTCCTATGGATGGCAACTAGCTGGGTATCATCCATGAGGTCTACTAGGTAGGCCTCAGATGCATGCTGTAGCACAAGCAAGGCATCTCTAGAAATACGCCAGAGAGCCTCCACAACTCCACGCCTATAAAACCAGGACATTGCACTAAGATTGAGGTCCTGCATGACCTCGTGTACCACCCTTGCAAAGCTCACCATTAGGATCAATAGATCAATGGACTTCTGAAACTTTCTGATCTCCCGTAGTGCCACTGTCCCTGGCTTGAATCTGTATCGCCTCACTGGAGGAGGGCCTCCTTGCCCTCGATGTGGAGGGCCTCTTCTTGGATGTTGAGGGCCTCTTTGACCTACACTTGGAGCTCAGGCACCTCTACCCCATTGGCATGGACCCTAATTATTTGTTCTTCTCTTGGTCCTCTGCTCTGTCCTTCATTGATCCTCTTCTACATGCTCCTCCTCTGTGCTCTCCGAGTCATCCGTCTCTATCAGAGGATCTTCTTGTGCCTTCCTTTGTCCCTCCTCTTGTTCCTTCCTTTGTCCCTCTTGCTCCCTGTCTGGTTGGCAGTTTCTCCCTTCGATGGGGATCATCAAGGGGAGAGGGGGGGGATATCACTCTCTGTCTCTGAGTCTAGAGGTGGGTCTGGCTGTGCTAGTCTCCACTCACACGTTATTTCAAAATATTATAAGTCTTTTTGCATTATTGCATAAAAGTACAAATTTCCATCATACCTCAAAGGTAGCCAACCACCAAATCTCCTATTCTGATTGCACAATTCTGATTGCACACTGAACTATCTTGCATCATCAAGCTCAACTTCAAGGTCCAATATTCTATTCATCATTGTCAAACTAACTCTTTCCAATTTTTGACCTTGGACCACCTCACTTTCATCAAGCTTTAGTACAATCTTCAGAGTACCATTGCATTCTTCTAGAGGCATATCATAAAACTTCACCATGGCTTGCAGAACTCTTCGAACATCCATCACAAAGTTATTATTGACTGTCAATTCCAATTCTTTAGTCTCTCTAGCCTCTATTTTCAAAGTTAGTGTACTACATACATACTAGGGCTCATTGACTAAATCAAGTATGCCCAAATTGAGTGCATGCCTGGCCTTATCAACATCAATCAGTTTAAGAAGCGGGGCTTTAACTTTTGCTCCCACAGAAAGACATGCTATTTTTAAGCTCTTAAATATGAGCCGATATGCCCTTGTACTTATCCTTGTAGTATCACAAACTCCCTGTGCACTAGTTGCATTGAAATGCTCCATAACTTTGTTCATTGACTCAGATGTTATCTCTGATTTTAGACTTTTGAATTTTGGATATTGTATAACAAAATCCAATATTTTTTTTGTAAACACTTCACCCATAGCACCATAGTGTTCATCATGGATAGACATGAGTTCTGAAACACTCCTACAAGCTCTCACTCGATGCTTCCAGTGACCACTTTTCTTAGATATTTCATCCATTGGACGCAATTTCCTCTTGCATAGTCTTGGACCCATTGGAGTGTCCTTCATGAATGATAATGTTTTCTCTAACTTCTTGATCTCATCCTTTAGAGCTGTGTTTTGCATCTGTAAGTGAATTGCATTTATAGTGCTCTCTCCCAATTGAGCATATAATGTTTGAACCTTTACTTGTAATTCTTGATTTTTCTTCTCTATGCCATCATATGCAGACATTTGAACACTTGTAGCTCGCATAGATGATACCAAATGTTGATTCCAAGCCTCCAACATTGCGATCCTTTTGTCTCTTTCACTAAGCAAAGATTGATAGTGGTTGTGAAGGCTACTTGCTCCATGACCAATCAACCTTCAACAATATCCTAACAAACCATTCTCACCCTTACATAGAAACTTTATTAAGCTGGTCAATCCATGGAATTGAGGAGTCTAACAAGATTGTGGATCTACTAGATTATTTTCCCTTCTAACCACAAATCCATATGTGCTTTTCCTTGATTTCGAAGAGCTACTAAATCACTTTCACTTGCTAAGGAGGATTCATTTCTCTTTAAAAATGGTGCATTCTCTGCATCTATTTGAAAATGGATATCCACCTTTTTTTTATTCCGAGTAGTTTGCATGATTTCATGCACTTTCCACCTAATATAATATAACATTGACATCAATAAATAATATACAAACATGACATGTTTCAAAAAAGTATCGAACCAAGCAAAAATGAAAACCCTAATTGCATGCAAAATCTAACGATTGAAATCTATAAATTCAAAAAAACATTTACTTATCATCAAACACTATTAAACTATGTGAATGGACAATACCTCACAGGAATCTTTGAAGAAAAAACATGATCAAACTTGTCCTCCTCAATGGTCCCTCTTGTAATCCGGGATGCTGGAATTGATGGATTTTTCTCCAATACTAATTATATGCTTCCACACAACTCCAAATCTATTTCTAACCATCTTCTGTTAAAAAACTCAATAGTAAGAGTGTATCTTTTAAAACAAAAAAATCTTTCTTATTCTTTAAATCATGTACTAAAAGAAAACAACAAAATTACCAAAATAAACTACAAATTAATTGCTTCTTCAAAGTTGCATCATAAAATCTTATTATTTTCATTATCTTGCATTGTTCTAAAGATTTTCTCTCCTGAATCTCCATGCAAGTTGCTCTGATAGACCCTGATTTGAGTTGAAAACTAAAAACATTCTAAAACTACATGAATGAATAATACCTGATTCTTGGAGCAAGATTCTTTGAAAGAAAAATGTGATCAAACTTGTCCCTCCCAATGGTCCCAAATGTGTTCCAGGATTGATGAAGTTGATGGTTCTTTCTTCAAAACAAATTATATGCTCCCAAACATCTCGAAATCTATTTCAAGTAATATTCTATAGAAAACCATTGATAGTAAGAGTGAAAAAGACTCATTTCTCAGGGAATTTCTTATAAAACAAATAAAATTTTCAATGTTTTCAAGCCATGAAATAAAACAAAACAACAAAACTACACAAAATGAACTACGAACTAACTATCTCTTCAAAGTTACATCATTAACAAACAAATATCGTCATAATCACTCTGTTGCATTGTTCCAAAGATTATCTCACCTGAACCTCCATACAAGCTATCTGGATAGACCCAAACCTTCACAAATGGTTTGAAATCATGCATCCTTAGAGATTGTAGTAGGGAAAGTAACTAGTATTGAGAGATGGGCAAAAGAAAGATTGATTCTCATGCATTAGCAATTGCAATGCCTGAAAGTCAATCTTCTTTGATCCTTTCTCAAAGAATCTCGTCCAGTAGCTCCTTCTAAGCTGCAAACACCTTGCATCATTCATGGTTCACTCAGAACATTGATTGCCTTGTCTTCTTGAATGAAATGATTTCAGATCGTGGGAGAATCTTAGATGAGAGAGGAAGTGGCAAGATTTGAAGAAGTGCCCAAAATAGAGAAAGAAGAAGGTAGGTTGAATCTCACTCAAAAGTCTTGAATGTTTTGAAAGAATGAGAGTGAAATGGGAGGGAAATACAGGTAGAGAAGAGAAGTAACAAGATTTTGGCATGAGAGTCCATCCCATGAGAGGGAGAATAGAGAAAGAAGCTTCCTGTGCTCAAGAGCCAGCAGGAAATTTGAAAAGAGGGCTGGAGCAAAGAAAATTTTGAAATGGTGCTCAGAAATGAGGGGGAAGCAAGAGGAATGAGAGAGAATGAAAGGAGTGTGGTAGTTGGATGGGAGGATTTGGTTTCAGGTTAAATGGTTCAAGTTTGGTTGAGAAACTAGGTTTCTTAGTTTGGTTATAGTTAAAAAACGTGATGTGAGAGTTAAGGCAGCAAGTGGGTGCTCCACCTCATTGTTTGGGCCATTGAATAAAGAAATAGAGAAGTCAAGCCACTTCCAATATTCTATTGTCCTCCACCAGCCAATATTCTATTGGGTTTTATTCACCTTATTCTTCCATGTCACCAACCCAAGGGCTCCCTTACAAGGCCCTTTTTGAGTCCAAATTTTTTGTAATGACAAGTAGGTTATAATTACACTAACACACTGCCATGGATAGATGCTATTGAATTGACAAAGAAACATGCTTAGCTAAGATATGCACAATTATCAAACTCCAATGTGAGCTGAATTATCAATTAAGAATAATTAGTATTTGACATAATCCTCCACAACGTTAGAGAAAAGTTAGGTAAGGATTGTTACTCACTTCTCATAATATGTAGTAAAGATAACTTGTGCCTCAATTAAATCAATAGGTTGCAACGAGTTGCAAACATCATCTATGTTCTTTTGCGTATTGCTAAGTATATTAGAAACAAGAGGATCTCAACCATATATGCATGTCTTTGTATATATAGAGGAAGCTCTCCTATAATCATACTGCAATAAAAAGAAAAGACTATTAGTTCATTTGATTCAATCAAAATACAAAAGCATAAAGTCAAGAAAAAGTTTGTGTCAAACATGAGGACAGCTATTATGACTTTCTTATTAACCTCTTTCTTGGAGTTTAAGAGGATTAAAATCTTTTTTTCATCAAATAGAAAAGTAAGAGGTTGTTGGCGAACTTGAAACCTAACATGAAATGACTTTCTCGTGTGTTGCAAAGTAGTAATATTTTCTTGACTCATCTGATGGACAATGAGAGCAGCCTTGTTTCTTGAGATGAGCTTCCTATTTTCCCCACTACAGCTATGTCTTCCTCATCCTCCTCCTTCTCCTCCTCCTATAAATAGGTGAAAATTTAATGAGATTATTATAATAAAAATAATAATTTGTTAAAGAAATGAAGAAAATTAAGGATAAGGTTTCATACCTCAAGATATCTTCTTGGTCTTCTTGCATAACCTTCCAATTGCATAACTGGGTCTATAGCACCTACCAATTTTTGAGCTGACTTGCACATCATAATAGATAACATAAATGAATGTATGCGTTGCATATGATGTGTCTCATGGAAGTAATTGTGGCACAAGTAGGTTATACTTACACTGACACACTACCATGGATAGATGCTATTGAATTGACAAAGAAACATTGCTTGGCTAAGATGTGCACAATTATCAAACTCTAATGCGAGCTGAATTATCAACTAAGAATAATTAGTATTTGACATAATCCTCCACAATGTCAGAGAAAAGTTAAGGATTGTTACTCAGTTCTCATAATATGTAGTAAAGATAACTCGTGCCTCAATTAAATCAATAGGTTGCAACGAGTTGCAAACATCATCTATGGTCTTTTGCTCATTGCTAAGTACATTAGAAACAAGAGGATCTCGACCATATATGCATGTCTTTGTATATATAGAGGAAGCTCTCCTATAACCATACTGCGATAAAAAGAAAGGACTATTAGTTCATTTGATTCAATCAAAATACAAAAGTATAAAGTCAAGAGAAAGTTTGTGTCAAACCTGAGGATGGCTATTATGACTTTGTTATTAACCTCTTTCTTGGAGTTTAAGAGGATTAAAATCTTTTTTTCATCGAATAGAAAAGTAAGAGGTTGTTGTCGAACTTGAAACCTAACATGAAATGACTTTCCTGTGTGCTGCAAGGTAGTAATATTTTCTTGACTCATCCGATGGATAGCGAGAGTAGCTTTGTTTCTTAAGATGAGCTTCCTATTTTACCTACTACATCTATGTCTTCCTCATCCTCATCCTTCTCCTCCTCCTATAAATAGATGAAAATTTTATGAGATTATTATAATTAAAAAAATAATTTGTTAAAGAAATGAGGGAAATTAAGGATAAGGTTTCATATCTCAAGATATCTTCTTGGTCTTCTTGCATAACCTTCTGAGGCAAGATTAGTGTCATATTCATCCCCTTTGTCTCCAGCTTCCTCACTCTCATTGGTATCCTCACTATCATATCCATCAATTTCATCATTTTCATCTTCTTTCTTGCTCTCATACATAGCCCTCTCTATGTAAACATACTCTTCATGTGAGATTGGACTTTTTTTATCATACTTAATTGTGAGAGAAGCTATGGTATCAAAGTATTCCAAGTAGGCATTGCTCTCAATAATATTTATAGGATATCCTCTCTTGATAAGAGCTTCAAAAAAATGTCCAATTCGACACAGGGTGACTTCCCATCTAAGGGGCAGCAAAAATTCTATCATACTAATTAAAAGATCAGCACTTATTGCTAGCCTTTCATAGTGATTGGCTTTACAATGGAGGAGACTTGGAGCATCATGCTCTTTTAGCATTAGTTGAAATCTCTTTACATTCTCTCTTAGGTTGTTCTATAAAGAGTTATCTAGGTTGAGGGCTCTTTATGCATAAGAAAAAGATTTCAAGACTTTGTATTTCGAGACCGCATTCTCTCTTGACTCTGTTTCTTGAGTACACACCTTACGTTCTTTGCCATATTGTCTTTCTTGAGTAGTAGACATTTCTTCCTTGTCTTCTTTATCAACAAATATGAAATGTTACCTAATCCCACGCTACCAATGGTGGTATGTAATATTCTATCAAGGAGTTGACGAATATCATTGGGTGATATTTTGTAGACAAAGAAAAGATGAGGCCTTCCCCAAGCTATGTCATCGGCGGATAAGAATTCATTCAAGGAAACTCCCTTAAAATATAAACTCCTTTTAGACTCTAAAATTATCTCATGTATGAAATAAAAGCCCCTGCTCAAAGTTTGTTCTTTTTTGAGAGTGTGCTCATTGATGAGTTTTTGTACACATGCATGCACATTTCTCTGGGATGTCATTCATTGTAGAAGGAGTAACTTCTGACCCATCCTCTTGTACCTTCACCCATTTGTGCATCCAAGCCTTCTATTTAGGTAACGGTGGTAAAGCTAATGCCATCTGCTTCAAAATATTATGATCAACTTCACATTGACTGATTAGAATGCTTTTTTCTATCAGCAAATATTCAATTGCGCTCTTTAGTACATCACGCTTAACCTGCTGGTTGATGCAATCTTCCATGTCTTTGTCCCTTTTGCCAAAAACCATTATTTGGACATTAATTTCTCTACAACTATACATATGCATTGGGTCCAATAGATATGTGACTTTGTGATGTCTCCAATAAGGAAGAGTACAATATATGGAGAGATGTTGCATGCCAGGTGGTTGGGTGTTTGGACTTATGGATCATGTCAAAGGTGCTCCCAATATCTGGACCTCATGAATGGAGGTATAGAAGCTAATTTTGCTCCCCAAAAGATGGATCCACCTTATAACTCTAGGCCTCCTACTGCTATAACGGATTTAATGCCTTTCAATCCTAAAACAAAGCAGCCCCTAGAAAGGGTAGATAAAAAGGATTTAACCAAGTGCCACTACTGGATACTATTTGGACAACATTCAATATATATGCTACTAAAATATTCACATCTAATGATGATAACAGCATGGCCCAAAGAAAGAACTACTACCGCACCCGTTAGGCGAGGATTGTAGTGAATTGTCCCACACGCTTTTGTGTGGAGATATCAAAGATGGAAAACCTAGAGTCTCAAAATATCTTGAGACAATCTCCATACATTGATATACTTAAGCAGGTGAGGGGACAATGGATTCTCTTTAACAAACCCAAGAAAGCACAACAAGGGCTTGCAAAAGGACATCTAGATCGTGAGAATTGGGATGTAAGTACATATTTTAACTATGAATCATTTTTTACAATAATGTTTTCTTAATTATTGCATTCTAATGGATTCATATATTTTGTAGGCTTTCATTGACACTGGCAAGCTAACACACTTACATGCCATTCCATAAAATTTGCAACTCATCTACCAAGGGGCTAGACACACATCCGTGTTTTTTTCATCTTGTGCTTACCTGGCACAATGAGTGCCAATGTCAAATGCCCCTTCTTTATGGTCATCCAAGGAGGAATATTGTATATTGTGACTACTATTGGCCATGTGGACCACAATGTGGACTGATGTCCAAGGAGATTAACACCATCCATAGCTAGCCCAAGATGCAAACGATGAGGCTCAAGCCTAGACTCTGGAACCTCTTCTCTACATGTATCCAAGCCTTTCCATCCAGAGGGATCCTCAATATTTCATATGTCGAGTGGTGGCATGAATGCCAATCCATAAGTCTAGCTAACGATCCACAATGAAACAAGTGCATGCTGCATGTTAGGATTGACATTTGTTGCAGTACCTTTCTCGAAATCTTGACTCCTTATGTGTGTTGTCGGTATTGAGATGCACCACATTGTGGATAGCTTGTAGAGTACTCATATGTTCCTCTATAAAGGATGCAATCATTGGGACATGCATGAATTGACTTGTAATCCATTCCTAATGATTCCAGCATCTTCTTTGCATCCTTTCTTGAGTTGGGCATTGTATTTCCTTTTGGAAGTAATGTTGGAGTAACCTAGGACATTGACCCATCCAATGAATTTCAAGCAACAATTTGGAAGTACATGCATGAAACTATAGTTTAAACTACATCACAACTCTTACCAAAGGAGGGATATAATGCTAGTGTCTGACCACCCATAAGTTTCTTGTAGTTCAAGATTAGAAGAATGGAGGCAAGACAAGAATGGCTTGTACCTTGATACAATGCAAGCTCTCCTCTTTAGGACTCATGTTATCCTCCCTATTCACTCCTACCTTATTTTGTCCTCATTTAGGGCATCTTCTTCTTCATTACTTCTATTATGATTCTCTTCCAACTCCCCATCTTCCCTTAGAGTGCTTCAATATCCTTGGGTCAACATCAACTCATGAGGACAATTATGTAATGTGTGTGCTCTCAAACTTCCCGGAACAATTTCATCTCCTTGCATGAAAATTTAGTTAATCATCCCACATAAGTCACATACAAGCATGGAAAGCTAGTACATGAAATGAATTTAATGAATTCACTCATAAAGAAGCTAAAATATGATTTCTACCTCATCATTTAATTGTATTTTTGGTATGGGTTGAAAGCAACGACATCTCTTTATGTGTGTTATTGATATGTTGTGTAATCTCCTTGTTTGTCCTCTGCATCACACACAATCACACAAGGCTCACTAATAAAGATTTTCTCTACTAGTCTCTTCTTCAGATTCTATGTTTTTGCATGGTACATTTGGCCATGGTTAGTGTGGCCATGTGGCATCATTGCATGTAGTTAGCTACGTAGGAATGGAGGGAGGGAGATGCTTTCATTCTTGATCTCTAGACAGTTCCATGAGAGTCGGTATCTAGTATTTTAGGAAGGACATAAAACCTCGGGCTTCTCTGTAGAGCTGAACAACACTTCTAATTGGATCTTGAAGGCTTGTGAGCTGCTGGAAAGCACGTGATGAAGTGTTTCTCCCAGGTGGTTATGTGATGCATTTAGCTATGGAAGCATGTCGCCATATTTTGTGTGTGTGTGTGTGTTGAGTTCTAAGCTTTTGTGATAGAGACTTTGTGGCTATTTATTGCAACGTTGTAAGTGAGCTACAAGCACAGTAGGGATGCGCTCGTGTTATTCATGAATAGAAGTGTTTTCTTGTGGTGTGATTAGTATCTCAGCTCTCTCTCTCTTCTTAGAGTTTGTTTTCATTTCAATTGTGATCACTGATTTGAATCAAATACCCAACATATGGTATCAGAGCAAGTCGCTTTCTGAGAATCTATGAGAATTTGTGAGAAGCATTGTGGTTCATACATGTCCAAGCAAGCCATCAATATGAAAACAAGTGTTCCAGTTGTGAGAAGACATAGGAGAAGTCAAATTCATGAATCGAGGTCATCTCTTGATATATTAGCAAAGGCTTGCTTTTGATTGCTCCTCAATCCCATTAGGTTTTGACAATGGATGCATCATGAATCGAGGTCATCTCTTGATATATTAGCAAAGGCTTGCTTTTGATTGCTCCTCAATCCCATTAGTTTTCTGAGAATCTATGAGAATTTGTGAGAAGCATTGTGGTTCATACATGTCCAAGCAAGCCATCAATATGAAAACAAGTGTTCCAGTTGTGAGAAGACATAGGAGAAGTCAAATTCATGAATCGAGGTCATCTCTTGATATATTAGCAAAGGCTTGCTTTTGATTGCTCCTCAATCCCATTAGGTTTTGACAATGGATGCATCAAATAAGGATAAGAAGAGCAATATTAGTGACCTTTGATGGTAAAAACTTTGCTTCATGGCAAGTGGCTACCCGTTTACTCTTCATGCAAAAGGGACTTTGGCATATTGTTTCTAGCACAGAGAAGAAGCCGAAAGAATGCTCTCATGATGCAAATAAAATTCCCATGTGGGAGCAGAAGGATGAGAAGGCAATTGGCTATATGGGTAGAGCTTTAGGACATGAGTACTTCCACCATCTTGATGTGAAAGCCATAGCAGCAGAGAATTGGCAAACACTGGAAACTATATTTGGAGTTCGCATGAAGCACTTGAAATTGAATCTCAAGCAAGATTTATTTGATCTCTAGATGAATGAATCCGAGACACTGGGAGTGTTTTTAAACCGCATGCAAGCTCTTCTGAGGCAGCTAAGTGATGTAGGAGTGCGAGTCGAGGATGAAGATAAGAAGGCTATCTTGCTTGGAAGCTTACCTATGGAATAGTTTGGTGAAATAGTTTGGATATTGCACCTTGATGATGATCTAGAGTTCCTAATAATTGCATGCAATTAGCTAGGTAGGAATAGGAGGGAGTGAGCCGCTTTCATTCTTGTTCTCTAGATGGTTCCATGAGAGTCAGCAGGCTCCAGGATTTTAGGAAGGACCTATGACCTTTGGCTTCTCCATAGAGCTGAACAACACTCTTGATTGGAGCTTGAAGGATTGTGAGCTACTAGGTAAGTGTGTGTGTGTTGAGTTGTAATCTTTTGTGGCAGAGCCTTTGTGGTGGGCTGTCTATTGCAATGTTGTAAGTGAGCTACAAGCCTAGTAGGGATGCACTCATGTTATTTATAAATAGAAGTGTTTTCTTGTGGTGTGATTAGTCGTGTTGATTAGTCTCTCATCTCTCTCTCTCTCTTCTTAGAGCTTGTTTTCATTTCAATTGTGATCATTGATTTGAATCAAATACCCAACACTGACGAGCTTGAAGACATCTACAAAGGTTACACATGATCATTAAAACACCATAATCGATACATGAGAACAAAACATGCCAAAAGGTGAACTCATCTTGTTTAATCATTGATCATGCTCTATTCCATCAATATTTCCATCAAAAAACATTCTGGAAAGTTTACCAGAGTCGATGTTTCTGTCAATATTAATGTCAAACATGTTCTTTAGAGACAAGACATTGAGCACTGGATTTTATAATCCAAAAGAAAATTAATCTACCAAATGGAAATAATGGGTTTCGGTAACATGTACTCACACAGTTTGATGCATAAAGCATAGAATTATGCCATGCATTAGGATTATTTATGAACCAAAAAAGGGGATGCAAGGGCAAAAACATGGAAATGTTCATTCTTGAACATGGAAATGGGATCTGATGGCCATGTTATTTTGCACAGACCTCAATATAGGTGCTTTAAAGTTCCTTGTAAAGTATCGTGGGTCGATTGGATCCCATTTGCATGACCGGAATACCACCGAGACATTTTTTTGAACCAAAAGAAAGGATGCATGGGAAAAAGCATGGAAATGTTCATTCTTGACCTTGCAAATGGGACTTGATGATGATATTTTTCATGGACCTCAGTATAGCTTATTTTAAGTACCTTGAAAAGTATTGTGGCCATCGGATCCCATTTTCATGACTAAAATACTACTGGGCATTACTTTGAACCAGAAGAGGGAATGCATGGGAAAAAACATGAAAATGTTCATTCTCGGCCATCCAAATGGGATTTGATGGCCATTTTATTTTGTATGAGCCTCAGCTCAGGTGATTTTAAGTGCCTTACAAAGTCTCATGGCCATTATATCCCATTTGCATGACTAGAATACCACCGAGGCATGTTTTTGAACTAGAAGAAAGGATGCATGGGCAAAAAAGTACATTTTTATTTTTGACCATGAAAATGGGACTTGTTGGCCATGTTATTGTGTACAGGACTCAATATAGCTTATTTTACGTCCTTGCAAAGTATAGTGGCCATGGGATCCCATTTTTATGACTAGAATACCACCAAGGCATTATTTTGGACCAAAAGAGGCGATGCATGGGCAAAAACATAGAAATATTCATTCTTGACCATGCAAATGGTGTCTGATGGCCATAATATTTTTCATGGGCTCAATCTAGGTGATTTTAAGTCCCTTGAAAAGTGCGTGGCCATTTGATCCCATCTGCATGACTAGAATGCCATCAATGCATTATTTTGAACTAGAAGAAAGGATGCTTGGGAAAAAACATGGAATGTTCATTCTTGACCATGAAAATGCGATATTATGGCCATGATGTTTTGCACAAGCCTTAAAACTAGGTTATTTTAAGTCCCTCATAAAGTATCGTGGCCATTAGGTCCCATTTCATGACTAGAATACCACCGAGGGATTATTTTGAACCAGAAGAGGGGATGAATGGGCAAAAACATGAAAATGTTCATTTCTAACCATGCAAATGGGATCCTATGGCCATGAAATTTTTCATAGGCCTCAATATATGTGATCTTAATTCCCTCACAAAGTATCCTTGCCATCAGATCCCATTTTCATGATTAGGATAAGTCCCTCGCAAAGTATCGTGGCCATCGGATCCCATTTTCATGATTATTTTCATACATGGCAAAAAAGTAATATAGATCCTTAAAAATAGCCCATTTTCTTACAACAAATGTAATAGTACCCAAATAGAGGACTACCGCCTTTCATCTTGTTTTGCGAATGGATGCCAAACATAGCCATGGAAAACTGACATCTTGGATCTACAATGTCTCGATACAATTAAAATGACAAACGGACCCCAAAACAATGGCCATAGGTTTTAAAAATTCACAACCCATTTCATGCTATCATCTTACTAACTTTGTGAAGACCTTGAATAGGGGTTTGCATTAAAATTTTGAGATTATATTAAAAAAACCCTAGAAAATGATGTAAAGTCATTTGCGATGCTTTTAGTGATAGTAATATTGATGCTAATATCAATGCTATGGGAGATACAAAATCGTGTCGCTTTCATTATTCTCTACCATCCTTCACTCATCCTCTATAGCTTGTCAGAACCTCCACAACTTGGAAGTACCTCTCCACAACTAGGGACGACCACCACACCTTGCAAGCACCCATTTGTACCAGGTATGTTCATTTTCTTTGGTTTTCTCAAGTTCTTTCCTTTCCCCTTCCCCTTCCCCTTTCCTTCACTTTCCCTTTCCTTCCCTTTCCCTTTCCCTTCCTTTCCCTTTCCTTGCCCTTTCCTTTTCTTATGTTTTCTTCCTTTCTCTCTTCTCTCTTCTCCTTCTTCTAGTTTTTCCTTTTCTTATTTTGTCTCTTCTCTTTTCTCCCTTTCCTTCTTCCTTTTCTCCCTTCTATTTTCTCTTTCTTCTCTTTTCTCCCTTTTCTCCCTTTCCTTTTTCCCTTTTCTCTTGTCTCCCTTCCCTTTTCTCTTTTTCTCTTTCCCCCTTTTTCTCCCTTTGTTTCAAAATGTATGTATGTTAAATGAATTGAATTTACAATTATTGTTAGGCTTTAAGAATGTATGTTTTTTAGGCTTGAAAAAAATGCTTGCCCTTTCTTTTGAAATGCATGTGTGTTTAATAAGTTGAACTTCTAAGGCCTATAGATTCAAAGCATATGCATATGCATATGTTAAGCATATCCACAAGCAAATTCTTTAAAGATTTAAGCATTACTTCAAATCTTTAAAGCTTTAAGCATATGCATAATCATATCCTTCAAAGCTTTAATCTTTATGTATATGCATAAAGCATATGCTTTAAAGCTTTAATCTTAATGCATATTGTGACGCCAAAAATTGATATTTTTAACTTGGCATTGATATTGTTTTTCTCTATGTTTGATAAGGGTTTGAGTATCAAGTGATAGCCTAGTGGCTCTCACTTATTTCTATTTTCTATGATATTGTATGGGATTGAGAGGATGAGTGGAATGGCTCATTGTAGATACCATAGGTATGAATTATAAATACCTTGGTATGGGGTGAGAGTTATTTGTGTATGGGATATTATGAGTTTTTTAGAAAATAGGAAGAGTGAGTCATATAAAGAGGTGGGCTCATGTCCATGTGTTCCAATAATATAAGAGAGGCCACATGCCGAGCGTGTGGAAGGCATGTGGAGGAGTGTGAAGTCAAGAGGAATCCTTCTAGAACTCCTATGTGGAATAAGGAGGATGTGGACATGTGGAAAAGAGAGAGTCCCTATGGGCTCCATGTGAGGAGACTCTTGACTTTCTCAATATTTTAAGAGTCTTGAGCATCTTTTGATGGGACACATGGCAAGATTAGCCAAAAAGGACATGGATGGTGACATACGTGCTTATGTGATTGATGGGGAAAGGAATCTATAGGCAACAATTGTAAATGGGTGAAGGAGGGTAACAAAATCTCTATAAAAGGAGCCCTCCTCTCCCTTGTTCATCAATCTCTTCCACCATTAGGCCCCATGTTGCTGTAGCTCTAGTCTCCCCAAGCTTCTTCCATGAGCCTTCTCTCCCTCTTGTAGATATTCTCTTATGTAGACTCTTGAGTCCTTCTCTCTCTAGTTTATTCTCTCTCTATGAGTAGTCTTGAAGCTTTCGCTCCCTCTTGTATGTATGAAACCTCTTCTTCTCCCTTGTGTTTGTAGTGTTGAAGTGGATTCTCACTCTATTTGTAATGAAGGTCACTTCAGGTTCTCTCTCTCTTGAGTGTCTCTTCCCTTTTCTTTCTTTCAAAGCCTTAAAAGTTCTTTCTATTCGGCTGCTCACTGTGCACACATGGTCCATCTGTTTCCCGAGCCACCATGTAAACTTTTTCCCCTCTTCTAAGCGAAATCTATGAGGGGTGGATCGTTGATGAAGGTGAAGTCTTGAGGGAGCATCCTGCTCATGCGAAATTAGCCTGGGTGGAGGGTAGTTTTCATGATAGTTTGACCCCCTATTAGTGTTTTGCTCATAACTTTCTGCTCGGTAGTTCGATTATAATGAAATTTATATCACCGCGAAGCTCTCTTTAAGGCGCATGTTTCTATGTGATCAGATCTTGAATCAGATATTGTAATAAAAAGTTATGAGTCTCTGTGTTTGATAGTCTGTTTTCATGACAGTTTTTACCCCCCTCTAGTAAACTGTCCATAACTTTTTGGCCGCTTCTTTGTTTCTTACGAGACATATATCAGCGCGAAGCTCTCTTTAAGACGCATGTCTCTATATACTCAGATCTTGAATCAGATACTGCTGCAAAATGTTATGAGTCTGTGTTTGACAGTCTGTTTTCATGACAGTTTTTACCCCCCTCTAATAAACTGTCCATAACTTTTTGGCCGCTTCTCTGTTTCTTACGAGACATATATCAGCGCGAAGCTCTCTTTAAGACGCATGTCTCTATATACTCAGATCTTGAATCAGATATTGCTGCAAAATGTTATGAGTCTCTGTGTTTGACAGTCTATTTTCATGATAGTTTTTACCCCCCTCTAGTAAACTGTCCATAACTTTTTGGCTGCTTCTCTCTTTCTTACGAGACATATATCAGCGCGAAGCTCTCTTTAAGAAGCATGTCTCTATATACTCAAATCTTGAATCAGATACTGCTGCAAAATGTTATGAGTCTCTGTGTTTGACAGTCTATTTTCATGATAGTTTTTACCCCCTCCCAGTAAACTGTCCATATCTCTTCAACCGTTTGTCTGTTTTCAATGAAACTTATATCAGTGCGAAGCCCATCTCAAGACGCATCTCTTTATGTGCTTGAATCTCTGATATCATGCCTCTACTGAAAGTTATAGGCCTCTGTGTCTAATGACAGTTTGTAGAGTGTTTTGAGCTAAGTATGAAGGTGTCTATGAAGGAGGTGCAATGTTTCCTCGGAATCTACCCAACCGACCTAATCAGCCCCTTCAAACTCCTCGATATATATATCAGTTCATGTTATGTTGAGCCGCAAGATCTTCTTTCAACAATGTATCGCTCTTCTCTTTGGCGCAGATCGGCTTGCTGAGATTATGGCCTCTGCTGATCCTTTCCTTCTCCCTATGCTTGATTACAACATCACTTGGGATGTTACCATCTTCATTCTCATCTAAGGGAGGAAAGTATGGTGTGGTATCTTGGCATAAAAGCTTCTTTCTAATGTCCCATTCTCAATTATAAATATCTTTGGGAGTCAGTTCGAAAGCAGCAGGAAGTGAAGAGGTGCGTGAAGTTTATTACCCCCAACTTCATGTCACATCTTTTGGTGGAGACGCCGGGTACGTTTGGTATTGGATTCATCCCACCTTACTAAACGATCTCGGGTGTACTTGATTGCATGTTATGCCTCGAAGAGGCATGTGTTTTGATGAGATAAAGAAGATGCCTGGAAGAACTCCGTTAGAAGAGATTGCAACCCGTTTAAGAGAACTTGAAGATTGTGAAGGTGATGCTCAAGCTATTCGCACAATCACCATGATTATATCCTTTATGTTTGCATTGTTGAATATGTTAGTGAATCGACAACGCCGGCAGCAGGCACAATGATAAATTGGGGATTGTTCCATGCACTGGCAGCTTGGTGTGAAGAAGAGTTGAGTCTTTGGGTAGTTTTCGACTATAACAGTGGAGTGGTGATTCTTAATGCTTTCAACTTCTTTTGCTATGCAAATGAGGAAGATTACAATATCTTGAAGCTTTTATGTACACTTCCTATTGTGAGAAGGGTGATTCTAGAATGCATGTCTACACAATGTTTTCATGGTGCTGGTTGGTCACTTATTTTTGAAGATTTTGTTGAGGATCACATTGTGGAGGGTTTTCAACAAGTGGTTATGCATAATAAGTTGGTCTTGGTATACTAAGGCTCTGTGGGAACTTGTTCGGATCTTGTTTGGATATTATTTGGATCTTGGTGTTTCCTTTTTGTGTTTCATCATGGTGAAGATTCCAGTGTTTCGAGGGACCCAAGGGGAAGACCCGGAGTCTTATCTTCGGGATTTTGTTTGAGGATGCCGGCTTTCTGGATGGTCCATGAAGGATCGGGCGGAGATTTTGCCTGATTTTCTTAAAGGTATAGCCTTGAGTTGGCATGAGACCTTGCCGGACTCTACCAAGGAGGGCTGGGACCACCAAGTGGTGGCAGCAATGAAGTAGAGATTTGGGGTAGTGGAGTCGCCAAATGCTTTGATGTTGCAGTTGGACCGGTTCTGTCAAGGAGAGGGTGAGTTGGTCTCTGCATTGGCAATCCGATATGAAACTTTATGGACAAAGTATGAAAGGGTAGCTTTGCGAGCTGTGGCATCTGCATCATCAGCCCCTCAAAGTCTCTCAGGGATGGAGCACTTAAAGATGAGCAAATTTGTTATGGCTTTGGAGCCTCGTCTTCGCTCAAAGGTAATGAGTAAAGATCCACAACAACATACATGGAGACACTTCGCATTGCGACCAAGAAAGAAGCTTCTCTAAAGATCGAATCCTCTTTTGTGTCTTCAACAACTTCAACTTCTAAGGTGGAGGTAATGGGCACTCCTCAGGTACCAAAGTCCTCTGAGTTAGATCATAATATCTCCCAATTGATGGCAGAGTTTGCTGATTTGAAATTGCACTTGGTTAATGCACAACAACCTAGAGCACCAAAGAGTGAAGATAGGCCTCGAGATAGGAGTGGGGTCACTTGCTATGAATGTAATGAAAAAGGTCACTATCGCCCCGAGTGTCCTAGATTGAGAAAGAAAGAAGAAAAACAAGTATCCTTGTTAGAAGCTTCTTCAGGGGATGAGGAAAGAGAGGTAATGGTGGCTAAATGGGGGCGTGGTAAAGCAAAAGAAGAAGAAGAAAGAAAGAAAGAAGTAGATGAGGAACATCAGGAAGAGGAACACCGTAGTAAGAAAAAGAAGGCATCTAGAAGGAGAGTTAGCCAGTCAGACTTTCCTTTAGGACAAGGAATTGGAAGCTATGACTTGTTGTCCAACCTTAAAGAAAAGGAAGCTCATATCACCTTTGGTCAATTACTTGCTTTGTCTCCAAAACTATGGAAGGAATGGGGAAAACTAGCAAGCACAAGGGTGTCAAAGAAGAAAAAGAAGAAAAGTGCCAATCCTGTTGTTCAAAAGGTAGATATAGATGTTGGTGATGATGTACCTGTGGTTGATGTGATCATTGATGGTCAAGTGATTTCTAATGTGTACATTGATGGAGGTGCATCGATTAATGTCATGAGTGAGAAGACCATGATTGATGCTGATTTAAAATACTCTAGTACTACCTCTCCTTATCGCATCAAATTGGCTGACAACACTAGGGTTAAGACCTTGGGAGTTGTGAAGAATCTAGAAGTGGATGTATGTGGAATTTCTGTGCCGACTACTTTTCAGGTGATCCCTACCAAGCCAGATGCACGTGCCTATCCATTGATTTTGGGAAGGCCTTGGCTACGCAAGGTGAAGGCTGTTCAAAAGTGGGATATTGGAGAATTGATTTTGCAGGGAAATGATAAGAAGGTGCGCTACAACATCAAAAGCCGCAAAAAGGAAGTTGTCAAGGAGGAGTCTTCAACATCAGAGAGTTCAAGCTCTGACTTAACCGACAAAGAAGAAGAGACAGGGTGTAGCTCTGAGGAGTCCAACTCAGAGGGTGAGGTGGAAGGAGTGGCCTTTGGTCTTTGTCTTGGTGCTGATCGGGATGAGTCAGGAAGGAACAAGGTGGTGGTGCAAGAAGATCCTGTAGAGACACTTCATGTGGAGGATGTGGAGCATACTAAACGACGCCAACGCAATGAAGAGCTTCTTGGTGATTCTCTATCAGGTAGTGAGAAGCTCCAGTACTTGGATATGCTAGATGATTTTCCATGTTTCTTTGCAACAAGCTATTCACAGGTTCGACCAGTCTCTCTTGTGGAGCACAAGATTGAGTTGAAGCCAGAAAGCAAGCCAGTTGTGCAACGCTTAAGGAGATTGGGGGTGATCCAAGCTGAGGCACTAAAGAAAGAGGTAACACAACTACTTAAGGCAGGATTCATCTTTCCTGTTGATGATTCAGAATGGATATCTCTTATAGTTGTCACACCAAAGAAAGGAAATAAGTGGTGAGTCTGTGTGGACTTTCGTCCTTTGAATGCATGCACTAAGAGGGATCATTTTCCTTTGCCATTCCAAGATGAAATACTAGACCAAGTGGCAGGGCATGAGATGTATTATGTATGTGATGGGTATTCTGGGTACTTTCAAATTTGTATTTGGGAGGAAGATCAAAAGAAAACATCATTTGTCACACCTTGGGGAGTTTTTGCTTACCGAGTGATGCCTTTTGGGTTGACCAATGCACCAGCTACATTTCAAAGGTTCATGAGTCAAGTTCTTGAGCCTTACTTGGGAAAGTTCATAAGGGTGTTTTTGGATGATTTTTGCATTTATTCTCGGCGCATGGATCACATGGAGAAGTTAAAGATGGCCTTAGCTAGGATTGATGAAGCAAAAGGGTGTCTAAATCCTAGCAAGTGTCATTTGGCTCAAACAAAAGTAGTCTTGTTGGGGCATATTGTGTCTCAAGAAGGCCTGCAAATGGATCCTGACAAGGTTCAAGCAATCATGGCATTGCCAAGTCCTGAGAATGTCACTAGTGTTCGCAGAATTCTAGGAAAGAGCAAGTATTATCAACGCTTTTGTGATGATTTCACAGAGATAGTGCATCCCATGAACTTGTTGACAAGAAAAGGAGTTTCTTTCCAATGGGGTGTGGAGCAACAAGAGTCTTTCCAGCAACTTAAGGAGGCCATGAGTAAGGGCCCAATATTGAAGCCCCCTGATTGGTCTCAAGACTTTTATGTAAATCCAAGTGTATCTTTGCATTCAGTTGGTGCTGTATTGCTACAAAAAGGAGAGGCAGGTAGAATGCAACCCATCTATTATGCCAGCCGACAGCTTACAGATGTGGAAACAAGGTATGAAGAAATGGAGCAGCAAGCTCTCTCTTTGGTGTTTTCCGTCAGAAAGTTTCGCTCCTATTTATTACCTCGACCATTTTTCTTCCTTACCTCTCAATCTGTATTAGCATATCTAGTTCGCAAGCCTAATCCTAGGGGGAGATTTGCAAAATGGTTGTCAGAGCTTCAAGAGTTCTCTTTCTCTTTTGTCACTAAAAATACCACTAGGTCCACTATGGAAGATTTGCTCACAGGACGGGAGGATCTAGGAGAATAAAAGAAATGTAAGGAGAACATTAAAGATGAAAGGGATACACCACCAACAGCTTTTGTTTTGTATTTTGATGGGGCTTTTAGTCCTTCATGCCAACAAGGAGCTAGGGGGATAGTCTTGATGAATCCTGAAGGTCAAGAGGTATGGGCAAGAGGACAAGAGCTTCCAGGTATCACAACTAACAATGCAGCTGAGTATAATGCTTTGATTCTTGGTTTGGAAAGTTGTCTTCAAAGTCAAGTTAAAGAATTGGAAGTAAGAGGAGATTCTCAGCTTATTATAAAGCAAATGCAAGGGCATTACAAGACAAGAAGTCCTCATTTGAAGGAGCTTAATCAAAAGGCTATGGCACTATGTAGTCGGTTTGATTTCTACAAGTTTGTTCATATAAACAGAAAAGAAAATCAAAGGGCAAATGAGTTAGCTAAAGCCATTGTAGATCCAGACCGGGGGGTGGTTTCTTGGGTAGACACTGGATGGCCAAAACTACAAGATGTTCAGCAATATGTGGAAGAAGGCATGTTTCCTCGAGGGTTAACTCCACAACAGAAGCAGAGATTGGTTACTTTTGGCCACGCCTCCATAAGGATGTATATGAATGTCACGAATAGAACCTATCAGCTTGAGGATGTTGATGGCATGGTGATACCCGGACGCACCAATGAGTATCGCCTTAAATTCTTCTATGCTTGACCACCTTGAGGGCCAGCAGACCCTCTCTGTACTAGAGAGGATCTGCTGGGGGGGGAAAGATGTGACGCCAAAACTTGATATTTTTAACTTGGCATTGATATTGTTTTTCTCTATGTTTGATAAGGGTTTGAGTATCAAGTGATAGCCTAGTGGCTCTCACTTATTTCTATTTTCTATGATATTGTATGGGATTGAGAGGATGAGTGGAATGGCTCATTGTAAATACCATAGGTATGAATTATAAATACCTTGGTATGGGGTGAGAGTTATTTGTGTATGGGATATTATGAGTTTTTTAGAAAATAGGAAGAGTGAGTCATATAAAGAGGTGGGCTCATGTCCATGTGTTCCAATAATATAAGAGAGGCCACATGCCAAGCGTGTGGAAGGCATGTGGAGGAGTGTGAAGTCAAGAGGAAACCTTCTAGAACTCCTATGTGGAATAAGGAGGATGTGGACATGTGGAAAAGAGAGGGTCCCTATGGGCTCCATGTGAGGAGACTCTTGACTTTCTCAATATTTTAAGAGTCTTGAGCATCTTTTGATGGGACACATGGCAAGAGTAGCCAAAAAGGACATGGATGGTGACATACATGCTTATGTGATTGATGGGGAAAGGAATCTACAGGCAGCAATTGTAAATGGGTGAAGGAGGGTAACAAAATCTCTATAAAAGGAGCCCTCCTCTCCCTTGTTCATCAATCTCTTCCACCATTAGGCCTCATGTTTCTGTAGCTCTAGTCTCCCCAAGCTTCTTCCATGAGCCTTCTCTCCCTCTTGTAGATATTCTCTTATGTAGACTCTTGAGTCCTTCTCTCTCTAGTTTATTCTCTCTCTATGAGTAGTCTTGGAGCTTCCGCTCCCTCTTGTATGTATGAAACCTCTTCTTCTCCCTTGTGTTTGTAGTGTTGAAGTGGATTCTCACTCTATTTGTAATGAAGGTCACTTCAGGTTCTCTCTCTCTTGAGTGTCTCTTCCCTTTTCTTTCTTTCAAAGCCTTAAAAGTTCTTTCTATTCGGCTGCTCACTGTGCACACATGGTCCATCTGTTTCCTGAGCCACCATGTAAACTTCTTCCCCTCTTCTAAGCAAAATCTATGAGGGGTGGATCGTTGATGAAGGTGGAGTCTTGAGGGAGCATCCTGCTCAGGCGAAATTAGCCTGGGTGGAGGGTAGTTTTCATGACAGTTTGACCCCCTGTTAGTCTTTTGCTCATAACTTTCTGCTCGGTAGTCCGATTATAATGAAATTTATATCAGCATGAAGCTCTCTTCAAGGCGCATGTTTCTATGTGATCAGATCTTGAATCAGATATTTCTGCAAAAAGTTATGAGTCTCTGTATTTGACAGTCTGTTTTCATGACAGTTTTTACCCCCCTCTAGTAAACTGTCCATAACTTTTTGGCCGCTTCTCTGTTTCTTACGAGACATATATCAGCGCGAAGCTCTCTTTAAGATGCATGTCTCTATATACTCAGATCTTGAATCAGATACTGCGGCAAAATGTTATGAGTCTCTATGTTCGACAGTCTGTTTTCATGACAGTTTTTACCCCCTCTAGTAAACTGTCCATAACTTTTTGGCCGCTTCTCTGTTTCTTACGAGACATATATCAGCTCTTTAAAACGCATGTCTCTATATACTCAGATCTTGAATCAGATACTGCTGCAAAATGTTATGAGTCTCTGTGTTTGATAGTCTATTTTCATGATAGTTTTTACCCCTTTCATGTCTCTATATACTCAGATCTTGAATTAGATAGTGCTGCAAAATGTTATGAGTCTCTGTGTTTGACAGTCTATTTTCATGACAGTTTTTACCCCCTCCCAGTAAACTGTCCATATCTCTTCAACCGTCTGTCTGTTTTCAATGAAACTTATATCAGCGCGAAGCCCATCTCAAGACGCATCTCTTTGTGTACTTGACTCTCCGATATCATGCCTCTACTGAAAGTTATAGGCCTCTGTGTCTAATGACAGTTTGTAGAGTGTTTTGAGCTAAGTATGAAGGTGTCTATGAAGGAGGTGCAATGTTTCCTCGGAATCTACCCATCCGACCTAATCAGCCCCTTCAAACTCCTCGATATATATATCAGTTCATGTTATGTTGAGCCGCAAGATCTTCTTTCAACAACGTATCGCTCTTCTCTTTGGCGCAGATCGGCTTGCTGAGATTATGGCCTCTGTTGATCCTTTCCTTCTCCCTATGCTTGATTACAACATCACTTGGGATGTTACCATCTTCATTCTCATCTAAGGGAGGAAAGTATGGTGTGGTATCTTGGCATAAAAGCTTCTTTCTAATGTCCCATTCTCAATGATAAATATCTTTGGCAGTCAGTTCGAAAGCAGCAGGAAGTGAAGAGGTGCGTGAAGTTTATTACCCCCAACTTCATGTCACAATATGCATAAATCTTTAAAGCTCTAACCATATGCATAAGAAAAAGCCTATATGCTTCCCAAGGCTTTCCCTGTCTTTTGAAACTAATGTGTGTTTAAATATTTAAAATTTTCAAAGCCTATAGGCTTGAAGCATATGCTTAAAGCTTTTAAAGATTTATGCATATGCATAAAGCTTTAAACATATACATAGGCATATGATTCAAGCCTATATGCTTCCCCTCCCCTTCCTTTTCTTTTGAAATGAATGCATGCATTTATCTAGGTCAAGGATTCAGGAAAACAATGTTGAAGTAGATGGAGACTTCACCGTTGTGTTGCCCGGAATCCTTGCCGTCCCTGTAAACATGGTTGTTTAAATAGAATGCATTATAAATTTAAATAACATCCCTTTCTCTTTCCTTCCCTTTCCCTTTCCAATCCTTTCCTTTTCCTTTTCTTCTATTTCTTTGCTTTCTCTTTTCTCTTTTCTCCTTCTATTTTTCCCTTTCCACCTTTTCTCTCTTGGCTTTTGTCCCTTTCCTTCTTCCCTTCCTCCTTTCTCTTTTCTACTTTTTCTCTTTTCTCCATTTTCTCCCTTTCCTTTTTCCCTTTTCTCTTTTCTCCCTTTACTCCTTTCTCTATTCCATTTTTCTCTTTTCTCTTTTCTCCCTTTTCTCCCTTTGTTTCAAAATGTATGTTCTTTTAATTAATTGAATTTACAATGAGTGTTAGGCTTTATTCTTATGCATGAGCATATGCTTTAAAGCTTTAAGCTTTATGCACATAACCTTTAATCATATGCTTTAAAGCTTAAGCTTTATGCATATGCTTTAAAGCTTTAAAGCTTTATGAATAAGCATATCCTTAAAATCTTTAAGCTTTAAGCTTTCAAAATGAATGTGAGTTTAATTAGTTGAATTTGCAAAGCCTATAGGCCTGAAGCATATACATATGCTTAAAGCTTATATGCTTTATGCTCGGCTTGATGCAAATGCATAAAGCTTTTAAAGATTTATGCATATGCATAAAGCTTTAATCATATGCATAGGTATATGCTTCAAGCCTATATGCTTCCCTTCCCTTCCTTTTCTTTTGAAACAAATATATGCATTTATTCAGAGCGAGAAGTCCCAAGAAAATAGTACTACAGTGGATGGAGACTTCACCATTATGCTTCTGGGAATCCTCGGTCTCCTTGAAAACATGCCTATTTAAATAGAATTTATTTCTAAATTTTAAATAAAATTTATTTGAAATTTTAAATAAACTCTCCCATTTCATTTCCCTCTGTGTGTGTGTGTGTGTGTGTGTGTGTGTGTGTGTGTGTGTGTGTGTGTGTGTGTGTGTGTGTAGCCTATCTAAGTATCATTGAACTTCACATCAGAAGAGTCATGCTTTGCACTTTGTTATTTTTCTTTAGTGAATGGGAGAAGCATTTAGCTGGTATTTCATGCATTGTACTATACTGACTCAAAGGCCATTTTGGTTTCTGAAGACATTTATTTTCCTTCTCTAGGCAAGAGGTACACCACACACCTAAAAGAATATTCTACCACAATAAAAAATAAAACAAGATTGCCTAACAAATCTAAATAATAAGCTACATGGAAATCTCTCATGGAAGGGTATACTCCCTTAGATTGAATGCATTTGTGCAACATTACTAAAGGCAAGACATCAGCCCCAGATCTCCAAAGTAGTGTCTATCTGCTCATGAGATACATGAAGGATCTCCAAAGACATACAAGGCTTAGCTCTTCATTATCTTCTAATAGCTCTACTATCATGTTGAGCATGTCGAGTATTCCACATCCAGCATGCATCTTTGTGCCCAATGGTTCATTTTTCACCACATTGAATAATAATTTGACATCTTCTTGCTTACCACCATGATATCCCTTGAGTAATTTTTAAGTTCTAATTTTGCAAATGTATCATTACCCCTTGTGCCAAATTTTGATTAGGCCAACTGTATGGCTTTGCATAAGGCATTTTTTTTCATGTTAGTTGTCAAATACTTGGCAAATGAAACTGTTGTAGCCTTCTTGTCATGTCGTTCAAGGATCTTGGGTTTTCTAGTGTGCTGCCCATACTTGGCTTAGTCACAAACCTCGATCAACAACCTCCATGAGCTTTGTTTGGTTGCTAAATAGTCTGAGACTCACATAAGATACCAAAATAGGGTGCAACCCCTACATGAAGTGCAATAATGCCCCTCTCTTTAGAATATCCTACACAAAGAGAATCTCTGGAATTGCTATGTATGCGTGAACTATGCAAGTTTGAGATAATGCATAGAAATTAGTCAAATGTTAGCCAACACAAGAAAAAACACATAAGTGATGTCAGTGAGACTAGAGGACTGTGTATCATCACAAGGTTGGACCTTGTGTAGAGGGTCCCAAACCTCCATCTCATAACCTTTCTGATCTCATCAACACTGCAACAAAAGCCGATGGGATGATAAGGAGAGGCTTCAAAACTCAATGTATCCAACAATCATCCATTTACATCGTTGTAATGGGATTATTATCCCTCAAAGGCATGTGTCTTTAAGTGCACAAGGGGCCTTTTTACCCCTATCAATTACAATGACACACAAAGAAATTGTCCCACAACACACATGTTCAACACACCCCATGGGCCATGCAACAAAGTATGAGGTCTCACCACCCACATAAGGTAGGGCCAGCCATTAAATTTGACCACCCAGACTAGCAAGTAAATGTGACCACCACCAGGCCGCATAGGCCACAAATCCCTACACCAGGCACCTTCGAATTCCGTCAAGCTGTAGTCAATGCAACCAACATGTAGCAATCTACTCATGCCATACAACAAGTAGCCATTACCACACAATCCAGCATAGCTACCATCAACGTGTAGTCCAATCACAGACTCTGATACCATTTTAGCGACCCAAGGGCCACATGTCACACAAGGTTGCACCGAGTGCAAAGGGTTCCAACCTATGTCCCAGAACCATGCCAATCTTTACAACACCCCAACAAAAGCTAGCAGGATGATGAGGAGAGGGTTCACAAGTCAATATATCAAAGAGCCATCCATTAACATTGTGTATGGGATTATTGGCCCTCAAAGCCAAGTGTCTTCAAGCGCACAAGGGGCCTTTTTCCCCTCTCAATTATAATGCCATATGAAGGCCCATAACACACATGTTCCAATTTTTTTTTAAATTTACAAAAACCAAGGAAAACGTTGATTGCAATTTCTAGCAAGCACTCATCCCTCTTGGGATTCATATAAGCTCAATTCAATTAACTTTTTAAAAAAAGTTACATGTGAAAATATAGCAATACCTCTAAGGAGGTAGTGCTTTACTCTCAACACTACTAATGAATAAAAGAGTGTCCATATAGATTAACAAGTTTGCACTATAATGTTTGGTCTAGTTTCAGATTTAGTAGGACATAAGACTATCATTTAATACAAAAATGAGCTCAGCAAGTGCTTGAGCTGCTTGACTTTTTGTTTAAGACCAAAAAACTTTGCTTAAATCTTCTAATTAGAATTAGGGTGCAAAACTCCCGCAAGACGATTTCCCAGCCTGGTCAACAAGGGCATGTTGCTCATACAAAATAATCAAAATAATTCATCTGTAAGTGACCCAAAGGCCAAGTGCACCTCAACTGCAGTAAGTGTCCATGAAAAGTCTTGAATTAGACTGGACACTCTCTGATTGTGAGTTCTGATTGTGAGAGAGAAGTGTCACTGCTTCATTGATAGCTAGGAACAAGAAAGGGAAAAGATGGAGGTAAGACATAATGGTGGACATGGAAGGTGGAGATGAGGGTGGAGTATGAGTAGTAGATGAGGGTAGAGCAAGCGGTGCCATGTCCTCCTCCACACTGCGGTTGGAAGGCTCGCTAGAGGTCATGGTATGTCTGCTAGATCCTATCTGTACCATAAACTATCCTTGACTGAACATCACTATCTTAGGGAAAAAATGAAGTTCTAATACTGATGTAATAGGGAGAAGTCTAATGCACTCTCTGTCCTACATAGGAGGGTGGAGCAGGAGACGAGGGTAAAGTAGGAGGTGCAACAAGAGCATGGAGCAAGAGACAAGGATGGTAGAGACGAGGGTGGGAGATGACCAAGTGCTTGCCAACTTCTTTTTGTGCACACTCCTCAACCCTTGTCTGCATGGCAATTAAATAGCCAATGCCCCCTCTAAGTCACTGTACTGGAAGTCGACAAACTTCGCAAAACCAAAGTGACTTTTCCAAAGGTCCCTCCAAGGTCTCTGCACACTCGGATGCAAGTAAAGTCACCCACAAAGCTTCCCACAGAGCTTCTCCTTCCTCCCACAGAGCTGCTGAGCTTCCAAGCATTCACGCACGCTCAGCTAGATCACCCGAGCTCTGATACCAGTTGAGAGTGCTCTCAACGGAAGCAAGAACGGAAGAAAGAGAGAGAGAGACAGAGAGCCACACAAGTTGTGTTGGTGTAGAACCACCCTAATCTTCTTTTTCATTCATTTATATATGTGTTTGAGTTTTGTACATAACCGGGGTAAAGGCACAGTGACCTTTAACCCCCACAGACGGATGCCTTCTAAATTATCCTTCAAAATGAAATTCTGAAATTTTAGCCTACTTACAGCTATTGGGCATTGGATATGTGCCCATGTTTTGAGGCATCTCAGGTTCTATTTTCAGTAGCAGTCATTATCGTGGGACTATGATTTCTTGAGCATACCTTATGCAGATCACTCTGGTTGTAGTTTGAGCAGTGTGCGCTCTTTCTTGGTATGCATTGGGTTGCAGTGGATGATTTATAGGCCATTTGGATGCATTGCGGTCCTTATTGGATGCACTGATAGGCCCAAATTGCCTTGCGGGATGCTATTTTTATGGATGCTTTGCACATGGATGCTATTTTATGCTAAGGGACAGGTTTGACACATTGCAGGTGATGCACTGATAGTGCTATGCTCTCTTGGATGAGATATTATTAATGCATATACCAGTGGACGGTGTTTATTCTTTAGTCATTTGGCACTTATTGGCATTTTCTTTTGGGCCAGATTTGCTCATATGGATGCATAGTATATGCACATGAGTCAGATGCATCTTTTGATGCTTTGAGCTTTGAGTTTTGGTGATATTTCACTCTATTGTGACATACACATTTGGGTGCACCTGGTATTTGGTGTGATTCTGTCTTGCAGGCACTAGCATTTGGGATTTTGCTTTATTTGCATCATGGCATCCTCTTCCATGTCTGAAAAGGAGTTTTTCAGCATTAAAAAGTTTGATGGGACAAACTTTTCTTTGTGGAAAGAACAAATAAGGGATGTGCTTATTCAAAAGAAGCAGATTAAACCCTTGGCAGGGATTGAAGCTAAGCCTGCAAATATGTCTGACGATGATTGGAATGAGTTGGATGCATTAGCAAAGTCTACTATTAGACTTCATCTTGTAGAGTCAGTTTATTTCACAGTAGTAAATGAGCAGACTATGGAAGATTTGTGGAAGAAACTGTGTGCCACTTATGAGAAGGAAACTGCCTCTAATAAAGTTTACCTCATGAAGAGGTTGTTTGAGTTGCAGATGAAGGAAGGGGTCTCCATTGCTTCTCACTTGAATGAATTCAATATTATTTTCAGCCAGCTTCAGGCTCAGAAGATGAATTTTGATGTGGAGACTAAGGCAATATTTCTTTTATGTTCATTGCCATCCTCATGGGATACCTTCCGTACAGCTGTCAGTAACTCTACACCTGGTGGAGTACTGAAATTTGATGATGTTGTGGGTAGCTTGTTGGCCAAGGAGATTAGACGGAAGTCTATGGATGGTAACAAGCAGGATGCAGCCTTAAATGTGCAAAGGGGCAGATCACAGTTCAGGGGGAAGTCCCAAGAAAGAGGAAAGTCTCGTAGCAAATCCAGGGCACAGAACATTGAGTGTTGCTACTGTGGCAAGAAGGGCCATATGAAAAAGGATTGCTACAAGCTAAAAAGAGAGCAAAAGGATAAGAAAAAGAATGCAAATTGGGGTGCAAATCAAAAGGAAGAGAGTCCAAGGGATGACAAAGGAAAAGTGAAGATTGAGGAGATCAATGCAGTCACACATGATAGTGACAATGACATTCTCTTCATGTCTAGTTTATCTGCGGAGTTGCTTACCACTTCAGATGATGCATATTCCCAGGATTGTATTTTGGATTCTGGTGCTTCATTCCATGTTACTCCCCATAGGGAATGGTTCTCCACTTATGATAGTGGAAAGACAGGTTATGTGCATCTTGGAAATGACTATGCCTGTGACATAGTGGGAGTAGGTGACATAAAGTTTTCTTTTGCAAATGGGTCTACATTTGTTTTGAAACATGTGAGACATGTGCCTAAGCTGACCAAGAGTCTTATTTTAGTGGGTCAGCTAGATGATGCTAGTTTTCATACCACTTTTGGCTTTCAGAGTTGGAAAATTCAGAAGGGCTCTATGCTTTTGGCCAGGGTTGCCAAGTGTGGGACTTTGTATCCCTTACATGTATCAGGGGTATTTGATCATGTTGTTGCAATAACCGAGCAGCCAAGCACTTCTTTGTGGCATTGCCGGTTGGGGCACATGAGCCAGAATGGAATGAAACTCTTATGCCATTTGGGTTATGTACCGCATTTGAGTTTCTCTGATTTTGAATTTTGTGAGCACTGTCTCTATGGGAAGCAGACTAAATCAGCCCATAAAAGAAGGGGAAAGAAAGAGTTTGAAAAGCTTGATTTGGTGCATTCAAACGTATGTGGTCGCATGCCTACACGGTCATTAGGCGGGGCTGAATACTATGTGACATTCATTAAGGATGCAACTAGGAAAGTGTGGGCTTATGCTCTAGCTCGGAAGAGTGATGTGTTCCAAGTATTTCAGAAATGGCTAGCCTTGGTTGAGAATCAGTCAAGTAGAACACTTAAATGCCTACGGACTGACAATGGTGGAGAGTATCTCTCTCATGACTTTCAGCATTTCTGTGATACATGTGGGATTAAGAGGGAGCTCACATCCCCTCATACTCCAGAGCAAAATCCAGTTGCAGAAAAGATGAATCGTACCATTCAAGAAAGGTTGCAATGCATTCTTTCCAATGCAAGTATTTCTGGTGGTTTTTCGGCTAAGGCAATGAAGACTGCAGTACATGTGATCAATAGATCACCTAGTAAGAGTTTGGATGGTGGTATTCCTGAAGAGACATGGAGTGGCAAGAAGCCCTCTTACTCTCATTTGCGTATATTTGGGTGTGAGGCATATGCACATGTGCCAAAAGAGCTTTGAAAGAAGCTAGATCCTAAGTCTAGGAAATGCATCTTTCTGGGTTATGGTGAAAGTGGAGAGATGGGCTATCATCTCTGGGATCCAGAAGCAAAGAAGATCATACGCAGCCATGATGTAGTCTTCAATGAGAAGAAGATGCATAAGACACCCATGAGGGATGTGGAAATGAGGAGAATCACTTTCCAGGATGTGAATCCACCTGCATATGTTGATAGACAACAAGCTATCCATGCACCAAATGTGCAAGAAATGGTACCACCAAGTACTCCCACAGGATACAATCAAGGGTAGATGATGGATCATCTATTGGTGGAAATGATGAGCCAAATGTGGCTGATATGTAGGTGGGACAGCAAGCTGAAATGCCCTTGAGAAGATCTTCTAGAGTGTCTAGACTGCCTCATAAGTTTGTTCCAGGGGTAGACTATGTGATGCTTACTGATTACGAGGAGCCTTCTTGCTACAGAGAGGCTATGATGCGTGACGATCAACGCAAGTGGGAGTATGCTATGTAATCAGAGATGAGTTCGCTTATGAAGAATAAGACTTGGGACTTGGTTTCTTTGCCACATGGAAAGAAAGCATTGCCATGTAAATGGGTCTACAAAATGAAGGTCATAGGTGATGATGTGCCTAGGTACAAGGCCCGTTTGGTTGCTAAAGGGTTCAAGCAAGAGAAGGGTGTGGACTTTGATGAGATATTCTCTCTGGTTGTGAAGATGACCACACTTAGATGCATGCTTGGACTAGTGGTAGTAGAGGATATGGAGCTTATGCAGATGGATGTCAAGACAGCTTTCTTGCATGGGGATTTGCATGAGGAAATTTACATGGTGCAGCCGGAAGGCTTTGAAGAAAAGGGCAAAGAGCATTTAGTTTGCAAGCTGAAGAAGAGTCTCTATAGTCTTAAGCAAGCGCCTAGAGAATGGTATCAGAAGTTTGATGCTTTCATTCAGTCCCAGGGTTTTAGAAGGAGTGAAATTGATCACTGCCTCTACACTAAAAGGGCTAAGGATAATAGCCTGATAATCTTGGCACTATATGTGGATGATATGCTATTGGCTAGCAAGAATACTTATGAGCTAGATGCATTAAATGCCAAGTTGCATGAGGCCTTTGAGATGAAGGATTTGGGATTTGTAGGTCATATTCTTGGTATGCGCATCACGCGTGATCGGAGTAGGAAACTCCTTTGGCTTTCACAAAAAGAGTATGTTACAAAAGTATTGCAGCGTTTCAATATGGAGGGAGGGAAGGCAGTGAGTACTCCATTGCCTCCATATGTGAAACTGAGTCATACACATAGTCCCAAATCAGATGAGGAGAGGGCCATGATGGCCAAGGTTCCTTATGCATCAGCAGTTGGGAGTCTTATGTATGCTATGATAGCTACTAGACCAGACATTGCATTTGCAGTGGGAGTTGTTAGCCGATATATGGCTAATCCAAGAAAGAGGCATTGGGAGGCAGTTAAGTGCATCATGAGGTACATGAAGGGTACCAAGGAGATGTGCATCTGCTTTGGTAAAGGAGACATGCGTGTACTTGGGTACACAGATTCAGACTATGCAGGGCATGTGGATAGTAGGAGATCTACTTCTGGTTATGTGTTCACCTTTGCAGGTGGTGCAGTGTCGTGGATGTCTCGTGCATAGAAGTGCATTGCTTTGTCTACCACAGAGGCTGAGTATGTTGCAGCCACAAAGGGTTGCAAGGAAGCTATATGGCTTGATCGGCTAGTGGGAGATTTGGGGATTCATACAGGTGTACCGACATTGCATAGTGATTCCATGAGTGCTATTCAGCTAGCACGGAATCCGGTCTTTCATGTAAAGACCAAACACATTGAGGTCAGGTACCATTTCATCAGGGAGGTACTTGAGGACAAGCGCATAGAGCTTGTCAAAGTTCATACAGATGATAACCCTGCAGATATGCTGACGAAGAGTCTACCTAGTCAGTGGTTTGAGTATTGTCGTGTATTGATGGGCATTGGATAGTATGCTCATTGGTTGTTCTCCCTTAAAGGCACATTGTCCTTTAAGTGGGAGGTTGTGGGGGTTAAAGGTCACTGTGCCTTTACCCCGGTTATGTACAATACTCAAACACATATATAAATGAATGAAAAAGAAGATTAGGGTGGTTCTGCACCCACCAAAACTTGTGTGGCTCTCTGTCTCTCTCTCTCTTTCTTCCGTTCTTGCTTCCGTTGAGAGCACTCTCACCTTCTAGTTAAGCTATTTTTTATCATTTTTGAATGGCACAACGAGTAATTTTTTCCAAGTGGCACTTTATTTTGGAGGTTCATTTCTCTATCTAAGTAGGGGTACATATTAGGGAAGGGCAAAACCCCTTTGAATAGAGTTGCAGCCTTCAAATATAGGAACTGTATACTTGAAGCATATCACTGTAACCGGTGGGAAATATCTTGGCCATCGTGGAATTCAATTCAAGATCCTAGTGAATCAGATGGTCATCCCATCATCCAAGCCAGATGGTTGTAATTGCATATAAGCATGGTGGCTATTTGATTGCATAGAAGCTCAGTGGCTAAGCACTGAAAGTAAGTCATCCCACAATTTGATCCAACAAGGCAGCCCAAATGAACTCTGAGGGCTCCAAGGGCCACCAATCCCGATGGTCCTCACCGCACCATCATTTCACGTAGATGGTCCCCTCCACACCATCATTTTAAGCTAATTAACTAGCCTTTTCCCACCTACCATTATGTTATGTTAGTGATCTTAACATAACCAAATCTGTAAAGTTAACAATAACCTTAACAAGGAAATTACCTTTCCATTGGTCCCCACTATGTTATGCATTAAGTAGACTTGACTGAAACTTTTGAGACTTTTTTCCTACAAAATAGATTATTTCATCAATCTAAAGTCCATTCTTTCAAGTTAAGATCACAATGAATTCTTCTTTTTAAAACCTTTCAAACGAGTACCCACGTGGAAGTTTTTAACAAGAATCTTGCTTGAAGTAGCATTCTCATTGCTCACCGTTAACCCTTAAATTTCTATATCCCAACTTCTTTCTCTTCACAAAAGTCCTTAAAGTACCTATTTTGGGGGGGTAATCATTTCCTTGCCTAAGAAATCTTGAAAGGTTTTTTATTGTCCCAATTGCATAAGGACATCATGCATAACTTGTTAGAAAGCCAAGCATAATAGAGGCAAGAGTCCTATATTACATGAAGCCTTTCTTAGGGCCTACTTGGCCTTAGAAGCACATCACTATGGAATTTTCGACACTAATTTCTCAATCTCTACAAGAAGGTTGGATGATTTGGACGGTTATTAATGGATTTCAAAATGAACCTCATTTCATTCCATGCCATTAGACATGTTCCATTCCTTGGACAGTTGTTGCTAACAAATTTAACAAGAAGGCTCCTGGGATTCCTTTCCACAAGACTTTGAGGGCACCTAAAGCAGCTACTTTATGTATTAAGTACATTTTTGCTCATCATGGCATTCCAAAGTCCATGATACAACAAGTTCCAAAGCTAGCTATTAGAAGACTTTATTTGGCAAGCTACGATTTCTTCATTCTTTCATCCCTCAACAAATGGCCAAACTAAGGGAGCCAATAAGGTATCCCTTGGGCCTCTCAAATCTTCATGACCACTAAAAATATTGCTAATGATGGAGTTCTTGCAACAATACAGTCCATTCAAAGTAGAGCTCCACATGAATTTATTTAAGGCAATCCCTCACCATTTCTGTTAATTCGAGCAGTTTTGCAATTGATCAACTCATTGAGGATCATGAGGAAGCTTGTACAAATGTACAAAGGCATATCATTCAAATTCCAATCACGGGCATGCCAACATTAGTCTACCTTTGGCAATGGAAAGGCTAAGTACAAAGAAGGTGATTTGGTATTGCTTTAGCAAGGCAAAGGCTAGTAACCATGCCAAAATACTAATCTTGCATTGAGGTATGATGTCACAATCTATTTACATTTACCATATCAATGGCATCTACTTGATGCTTTGTTGGATCAGAGGGTTCATTTGCCTAGCACTTCGAAGCCCCCATGTGACGAGCATTGGGACATGGTACCTATAGAGGATGGGGAGGCATGACAGACTGCCACATCACATCTCATTGCGACTACATAACGCTTTGATGGAACACAAGTTGGGTTCATTGTCCCACCTCTAAGCGGGACATGGTACATATAAAAGATTGGGGGGCATGTCAAACTCCCATGTGGGCATGAGTATGCATGCCACATGGGGAGATCATCACGGATCTAGCTCAGTTCAAGGGCTGTCATGTAGACAACTAATGGACTAACATGTGGGCATGAGCTATGTATGCCGCATGGGGAGATCATCATGGAACTGGCCCAATTCAAGGGTTGCCATGTAGATAGCATGAGAGAAGAGGATTGACTACCATACAAGCAATGATATCTAGAAGATGATATACAAGGAGATGCAAGCAGATCTAGAAATGGAGGAGGATTTGTTGGAGACGATCATACACATAGTAGGGGGAGATTTGGATCCAGCATGGGTGGTGATGTTAAGGCCATGGCTAAGGTAGTATATAGCCTAGATAAGGGCCATTAGATGGGGCCCATGAGGCTTATAAATCCCATCGGTTGACTTGATCTGGTTGGCCATAACAAAAGGAAGCCTCTGGGGTTGGCAAATCCATAGATAGGATGAGGATAGGATTCACGTCCCCTCCCCTTGGGTAGTAAACTGGGTGGATCGAAATGAGGTCCCCTCCCCTTTAGGTAGTTGTCCCCATGTCCAATTATTGAGTAGAGGCTACTGATACTCCACAAGGGATCATACACCTAAGCAGATATCAAAGCAAAGCTTGGAGTAGAGAACTAGCTCTCCATAGAGAATCCAAAGATAGCAATTAGCTGCACCGTTGGAGCTTAATGGGAACTTATGGTTGTAAGGTTTTGACCTAGATTTTGAGGAATATGCTTTGAGTATTTTTTGCTCTTCTACTGATGTCTATTATCGCATATCTAAGTGTCCTTGAGAGTAATTCTTGTTGTCTATTCAAGTTAAATTTGTCGGAACTCTATTTCCATTTGGTTTACATTCTTCCACTGTGTGACAATCTAGCATGGTAAAGGACAAGTAGGATACATGCATAGATCCTACATGCTTTTCATGTTAGTTTGTCCAATCATTATGTGGGTGACCCTTCAAAAACTCTGATTTCATAAGAATAGCAGGACATTGAAGATGATGTTGAAATAATGTCTGAGCATGTGGCATAAAGATATTCAAGGCAAAAGGGATGTACCTCCAGGGAGTACCTCACTTCATTACAACTCAAAAGTCGGTAGACAAATCTTTCCTCAGTGAGTACCCTCAGCATTCCTTGTATTAGGAGGCTTTTTAGTTGAGTAGCTAAAGTAGCTGTGATTGCTTCAGGGACAAATATATCTTCTAATTACAACACTGTTTATATATCCAATATGTTCTAAAATGAACTTTTTTAATTTTTTTGCAATGATATTATGTTAAAATTTCCTTATTGCACTACTCTCCATGACGTAGTTCAAGACATATTGGATTTAGTTAAGGGCATCAAACGATATTTAATATTTATTAGTGAGATATTCCAATGCATGTGGTGACTCCCTCACCAAGGGATTACAATCATAGATGAGCTTAGGAGTCCTAGAGAGACACTTAGCCATATCAGCCTCCACCCAATTATATTATCAACATGCACATTAAATTGCAAGGCTTATTCACTGGCTTCGAGGTGAGCCTTGGCAATTATGTGGGAGATGCCAAGTCTATAAAGCAAACTTGAGGCCATTAAGTAATGGTGAATTTTAGCTTGAGTAATTAATGACTTAAACATTGTCACACTCTAGGCACCCATATATGGTTGAGAGAACTGGCACATTATAAGGGCCAATTGGGAAAATTTTTGTTTAAAATATGAGATCCCTAGCTTACGTTATAAGCCTCGCAAAGTTTAATTAATCCCTAAGTTTGATTTTATAACATTCTAAGGGTGGATCCAATTTTTTAAAAGGAAGGAACTCATCATATAACTAAAGGTCAACGTTAGTTCTTTATTCAACTGACCCTCATTAAGCTAGATTGGCATGCCACATATCACATTGTTAGCTTGCCTTCTTCACTTTTTGGATTAGGTTTTTGCTTCATTTGCTTTATTTAATTATAGCTAACCTTTGCCCACAACTGTACCTAGGCCACGTTCCATTTTCCTGCTTGCACCCTCCTGGGTTCTGTAAAGGAACCTTCATTAAATTGGATTTAGTGGAACTTCAGAATGTTGAAGCTTTAAGTCATCTACACTCAGGAATTATCAGTCAAGCTGAATTTAGTGTGACTAATTTTTGCTTTTACACTATAGCCTTGGATAGTCTAAACGTGTTGTATATCGTAGTGTGTAGAGTTAATATCTCTCTTTTTTTTCACTTTTTTAAAGAAAATCATTCTGCTCTCGGCACTAGGTCTCCCTAGAAATGGTCATGTTTAAGAGGCTAAACCACTTTTAATTGCTACGCTTGCAATGAGGATACAAATACACCTTGACATTGGCATTGCTAGGGGAAGTTGGTCCAAACCATGGTTAATCTACCAAAAGTGATGATTCTATTGCAAAACCAATGGGAAACCTATGCTCCACACGAGCAATCATTAGGAGTTAGCTCCTCCGGGGCAAGACTATATACAAGGGTTGTATTTGCATTTGTATTCTCTATAGTAGGTTTTCAAGTTTGTGAGCGATGTATGCACAAATAGTATTTTTCTAATACCGAGTGCAAATAAATTGTGATCATTCTCATCATATGCAAATTGGATTTTGGCATTCTCTGTATCAGTGTATAGAAGGCTAGAGATGTAAAGGTGCCAGGCATGAGCAAGATGCTCATTCATTTGCTTCCATGAATGACGTTCCACTGCAATGCGGGTCATCCAGTGGCTTTCCACGTCTTCGTTGTTCTTGCAAGCCCTCTCTTCTTCTTGCTTGAACAGCCCCTTGCATTCTTGATCTGGGATGCTTAGAAGTTAGGAGTATATATTGAAGCTGTTAACTTTTTCGGGCTAAAGACAGGACTGTGTGTTGTACTTTTGCTATCCTCGTCTATGGAAGCCTGGGTATACTCGTGTTGTGCCTTAACGTAACTTTCATGAAATAAGAGAGTACTGGATGGGTATGAATTCTGAGGCGTAGACTCGGCGTAGATGGATGCTGAGCTGGATTTGTTTGAGAAAATCCGGTCCATATTGTTCATTGACAAATCGTCGGGTATCATCCTGGCCTCCGCTAGGACTTCTTCTTCCTTACGTAGTGGGTAGATAGCTGATGCTTTTTCTCTTAAGGGTTGCATTAGAAGCTATCTCCGGATAATAAGAGAAAGCTTTCGCAAAACTTAGGTCTTGCTTACATGAATAGTTGTGACTTGCACCAAGCATCTGAGAATTGAGCGCTTCAAACAACATATTGCCCATCATTACTGTCGAGACTTGACACAGACCAGAAATGTCATGCCTGGATGACTTTCCACTTGCACAACCTGGATCGTAAATTTACACTAACCTGAACAGTAGACAATGCATGCATCTATAAGTACAATGTACATTATCCCCGACCAACAATATCCACTCCCCAGAACTTTATAACCTGGCAACTTCCTTGTTTCAATGATTGCTTTTGCACCCGCCGAACTTTGAAGGTCTGCTCCCTTTTTGCATATGGCGAAAGAGCCAATGGGAAATTTAGAGGCGACAGTGGGATAGATAGACCACCCAAACTTTGAAGGTCTGCTACCTCTTTGCATATGGAGAAAGAGCCAACGGGAAGTTTAGAGGCACCCGTGGGATAGACGGAGGAGGGGGCTTGGAAAATTTATTGAGGGCAAGGTTGAGGACTTGGTTCTTGACAAGAAATCCTCCGTCTTTGCCAAACTGGTAGAAAAAGAGATCTTCATGTGGCTGAGGAATCGAGCATTCCATGCTTAAAACACAAGAGATGATCACGACAGAGAGATCAAATGCGATAGAGACAAAGAAGCTAGATGATTGGAATGGACAATCAATTGTAACTGCAACTCAAATGTAACTACCGCCATGTTTGCCACATGTAAAAAATCCAATGGTCTACATTTGCACATCTAATCTAACCGTTCATAAATCCCCAATCGTCCTCGTTTTGAAGTCCTCAATAAAGAACATCCAAAATACACATGCAAATTTGCAATGCTAGTGCAAACTAAACCACTCAAAGCAACATGCAACATGCAGCATCATGAACGTTTCGAAATCACTTTCACACGAGTCACGAATTCCGATCCTTTGAATAAACTACTAACTTTCCAAGGCAATGGTATATTACATCAAGTAATTTGTATCTTACGACATAATCCACTACTATAGCAATCACTACGTGATCTACTATTATAGAGCGAATTTCTTAAAGTCACTATCGAGTGTCAATCTATCAGCTAGTGGAGGCAAGAACAAGAAACATATAATAGCATCAAAGATGATCTAGACTAGCTTTGCCAATCACAGATCCAGTTGGGAAGAGTTTTATCGAGATGAACTGAACTGCAAAAGTGGGCCATCATCTTCCGGCTCTACTGACACCTATGTACATAGATAGATATGATATATAAGAAGATCGAAGCAGGGGGAACTGATTGGCAGATACCAGCCATCACCCGACTTCGATCTTTACTATTACAAACATCAATCAAGGCGAGGCGAATCCAATTGGCTGAAGCGGATCATCTCCTGGCCTGACTGAGACATAAACATGCATCTCTCCCTCTCTCTCTTTTACTCTCCCTCTCTCTATTTTCCTCCCTCTCTTTCCTCTCTCTCTCTCTCCCTCTCTCTCTAACTCCCTCTCTTTCCCTCTTTCAAACATCCTACTGACAGTCGGCCAGGGTGAGGTGAATCTGACCGGCCGAGGTGGGTCATCACCTAGCCCAACTAACCAACACTAAAGGCTATAGAAACTCACCAAAAGACTAAGAAAAGACTGCACGGCAAAAAGCGATAGGTAATTGATAGGGTGGTAGTGGCGAGGCTGGGATTCTTTTATAGGATTTTGCCACTACACCACACGGTACTCGCACGGTATGTCAATGTTCGAGATTGCGTATCCTCCCAAATCGGATGATCTAATATGACATCTACTACATGGTATAGGTAGGTTACCGTGCAGTGTCTCATGGCATACTAAAAAAAACTACGTGGTGTTGATGTGGGACTGTGCAGGGTAAATCATACCACTTGGTATGGCTCGATACTGCATGACAATCACGTGATGATGTCGTGCAGTAAGATTATAAACCGCATGGTATGCTCCCGGTCGACAGCCGGTGTAAAGAATCTATCTCTCCCTCTCTCACTCGCTCAGTGTTTTCATCCTCCCTGGCTTGTTACTTGGTGCTTGCACTGAGTAGAGAAACAAGTGAAGTTGGGCCGTGATTGTGCATGATGGTGAGAATGCCAGTTGGCTAATAATAAGCGTGGCAAAAGACCTTATCATTGAATGGGTTGACCTTTCCATCCTTGGATATCTATCCATGGCTGGGTTGCAACTTCTCTTCTATCATGGATGGTTGAACTGGTGGGGTAAGGACAAATGTAGCTCACTCGAAGAATTTGTTTTCACACATCAACATGAGCCCCGTCTGCCACCCCACTTGTGTTGTCAAAGAAAGTCCAACCTCACAAAATCCCACAATACATGGCATGCCCACATCACCCTCAGATGCCAACTAAACTACCCCATTACAAAGCTACCTCATCGCTTACGTGGAGACTCACCCACCGCCCGTGTGAATATGCTTGCCACGTCAACATCATTTCAGTACAATCTGGATGGGCAACCTATCATTAGTGGGATGGCAGGACCTATCATGGGCACCAAGTGCCCAATTGTCAATGGGTTTGAAATGACCAATCACATGTGTGTTATGTCAAGGATGATGCATGCACAAGGGACTTTGGACCAATCTCTATATAGGAAAAAAAGAGTATTCTCTATATCATTTAATAGTTTAAAATGAGCATAACTAGGAACTGTCCAAACTAGAGAAAATGGAACATTTCCTACTTAGTCTATCTAGGGAATCACTCATGGAATATATCTAGGGAAGATAGATAGCTAGGGAAAGAATTTTAAGGAAGATAGATAACTAGGGAAAGAAAACTAGGAATATTCTATAAAATTTTCATGAGTGATTCCCTAGATAGGCTAAGTAGGAAATGTTCCATTTTCTCTAGTTTGGACAGTTCCTAGTTATAAACTAGTAAATGATATAGAGAATGCATTTTTTCTCTATATAAAGAGAAAGTAATATGGGATTTTAAAAATCATTGTCATTTTTTTAAAGTACTCTAGTTATAAAAAATGAAGCATTTAGTACTTCACATCTTCCTTGGTAGCTACTCATTTTATGTATAGAAATTTGAACTTGTTTATAAAAAAAAGGCCTAGAGCGATAGGTAATTGTTTGTATGATCACATAAGCTTAAATTATATACACAATAAGATTCAATAAGAGCATCAATAAAAGATTACAAAATTTCCTTTTTTAGTATTTCTACGAACTGATAGCTCATAATCTTCTTCATACTTCATTTAAACTGCATCAAAGACAAAAAGTAGAAGCTTTCATATAAATTGTCTTCATACTTCATGTAAATATTCACAAGAAAAAATGAATAGATTCTACCACAAAAAATTATGAAAGTTAAAGAGAGCTAAGAGAGGTTGATATAACATGTTTGAATAGGTATTTCCATTGAGCTATATCTCAAACCAAAATCTCTACATCCTCTAAACTAAGTATATTAGATTGTGTCTTGACTCTATGAGCCAATGTGCAATGTCTCTTATCATTTCTTTATTATCCAGTTTCTTGTCCCTAGAGTAGCTTTTGAAACCACTCTTGGTTTTCTTAAGCTTTTGAAACCACTCTTGGTTTTCTTAGCTTCAAGTATGTACTTTTCAGAGAAAAGTACATTCCACAGGTTTGGACCATCAGAGCTTGGAGGCCCTTCTTACTCTAGGTGAACTCAAGGAAGTGATGCTAGTCATGAAAGATGTCAAAACCCCTAGAGAGGACAATCTGCCGGTCAAGTTTTACAAGGTCTTTTGGGACTGGATAGGCCCCAGACTTCTAGAGGTGTGGCAGGAAAGTATTTCTACTTCTTGTCTTCCGAGCACTTAAACAGTGGAATAATCAAGATAATTCCAAAAGAAGGAAAAAAGGATTTGATTAAAAACTGGATCTACCGCTGACTATGCTTAATTACAGCTACAAAATTTTTGCCAAAGCTTTAGCCCTAAGAATTCAACACAAGATGGACAGATGGATTTTCAGAAAGGTTTCATAAAAGGGATGCACCTCCTGGAGGCTATTTTAAATATATGGGAAGGCTGTGAACATGCTAGGGAGTCGAGTCAAGATATTTGTTTCATCAAAATAGATTTTAATAAAGCTTATGACAAGCTGGACTCGGATTTTCTAACACAATTTATGAAGGACATGGGACTTGGGCTGAAGTTCATCTCCCCGATCAAACTTTTGCTCTCAAATGCCTCAGCCAAGGTGTGCTTTAACGGTGAGATGTCCTCACCTTTCCCGTTGAGAAGATCCATTAGGCAAGGCTACCCCATTGTCCCTCTCCTCTATGCTATAGCAGCAGCTGATGCTTTCGGCTGGTTGCTCATTGACAAAACTTCTAAGGGAACAATCAAAAGAATTAAATTTTCTTTTGGAAAGTAGCTGGTTATTCAACAATTTGCAGACGACACTAATCTTACACCTAGAAACACCACTCGTGATGTGAGTGAGGTTTAGACTCCTCGGCATACCCATGGACTTCAAAGTGTCCATGAAGGAACAATGGGATTGGGTGCTAAATAGGTTCAGTGCTAAGCTGGAAAAGTGGAGAGGATTTCAAGCCAATTTGGCAGGAAGATGAATGGTTCTCAACCATTGCTTGCACCCCATTACCATCTTCTACCTGTCTTGCTGGCATCCAAGTCAAGCGGGTCTAGACAAGCTTATCTCCAAATGCAGATCTTTTCTATGGGGAGGAACTAACAGAATCTCCAAACTTAGATGGAACCTTTGCATCCGACCTAAGAGTGAAGGAGGACTGGGGGTAGTAGACGTCAAACAGGCAGCTGCGAAGTTGGTTGCTATGTGGATCATCAGTCCTCCTAAGCCCTGAATTGGATTGGGCTACACTGCTAGCACGGAACTTTAAACATCTTCGACCTGTCAGAGCTAAGGGGTGGAAAAAATACCCAATCTTGTATGCTGTTTTTCGTCTTGAACCCTGCTCAACAAAGGGAATGGACTTATGGAAATCTCTTTGGAAGGCACTCGAATCAATCAAAACCCAATTGTGTTTCTCCGGGAAAGGCCCTTTTACGAGGTTGCACTCCATATGAGCTTCCACAGTACACAAAAATGCTTTGCTTAGCAATAATAATTTTTTGAAATCCTGCTTCCTTTTCAACAAGGGCCTCCAATCTTGGGGTCAGCTGTGGCAAAGGGACCAATTCAAATGGAAGATTATGCTTGAAATTAGGAGGGAATTCAGACTTACCAATCAAGATGCGCCCTTTGTCACCACTAGACTAGCACTTTGGGAAGGAGACATATAGTGGAAGGGGGGCTCAATACTTAACTAAGCCTTAGAGTTTAGCTGGATACTCTCCCCCAACCTACTTCCTATGCCTACCTCCTATGATTATATTAAAGATATGATCCCCATTCTAAATTTCTGTTGAAACACCTCCGCCTCCATGCTTTGCTAGAAGCGGAGATTCTGCTATATTTGGTCTAAAGCCATTCTGGAGAAGATGTCTACCCTGCTCTGGCTCGTCATGCTTAAGGTGGTTTGGACAAATGCAAGGGGGTTGAGGATTGGAAAAGGCGATGGCAAGTGCCATCGCTATTCGAGATCTCAAGAAGATGTTTTCCATGTATTCGTGGCATGCCCTTCACTAGGAAAGTCATTAGGAAAAAAGGGAGCTCATTATGGGGCTTTTTAAGGTTTAGAAAAATAGGCTCTCGACCAATCAGAAGAAGGCCAACGTAACATTGGAAAAATACCAAAAATGATGTAAAAATATGAAATAAGTCATATTCAAAATCTTTTTCTTTTATAATGTCTAACATACGTGATCTTCAAAAGATGATTTTCTACACATAATTTTATCATTCTGACATTGCCAGCACATCTGAAGCGGGGATAACTCCCAAATTGACCCTGGAGACACCAAAAACCGACGCCCGGAGGCCCGAAAAAGGGTAAAAATGCCTAGAATGGGGGATTTGCACAAAAATGCGATTTGGCTAGCATCGGTTTTCGGTGTCTCCAGGGTTGATTTGGGGGTTTTGGCCCACTCCAAACACGTATGCATTTAATGTGAAGCATGTGTACTAGACTGACATTTTTGCACTAAGTATACATATTTTATGGCATTTCCCATATTTTGAGTGCAACCAAAATAGGTAAATAGTGAATTCGTAGAGGGCCCCAAAAAGAATTCCCTTCTTTCCTAATGCTATAAAAAAGTGCATATACAATTAGGTGAGCCAGTCAACTGGAAAGCAATTCTTCTTAGAGATGCATCTAAATTCAAGCACACACAATGGGCACTCATGTGGGCACACGCATTGTGGTTTGTTTGGTTTCTAGGAATGAATTTCAATTTAATGTGAATCTTACAAATGCAGAATAAATCTTTTTTGAATGGTTAGCAGGCATCCTGGATCTATGACAGTGACCTAGAACTTTTCTTTCTTGGATCAAGAGCCATGAACAAGAGCACATTAAGACCTTCAACCAAGGATGCCACTTCAAGGGACCCATCTACTATGAGACTGACTTAGACTGATCTTGTTAATTATTATCAACTAGATGTTTTGGGTTGTGCAGATCTGCTGTTATAACTATAATTTTGTGATCATGAATGTATATCTTATGAACTACTTATAATATAAAACTTTTTTTTTCCTAAATTTGGCCACCTCTTTTCCTCTCATAGCCTTCCATCCCATAGCATAATCCTTCCTCCTCTCCCATTCCATATCCCTTCATCTCATCCCTTAAATTCAAGCACTCATCTTTCTCTCCTACCCTTTTTTCCTGGCCCCCATCACATACCCATAAGCGATTACAAACATGAGTTGGAAAAGTCCAAGCACGATACAAACACCAAACATAAACATAAAAATGCATAACATAGTACAAATCTCCTACACTCTTCCTTCTTACCTTAAATATTTTGTCTAAACATAAAAGGACATACCTTTAATATCCTTAATCATTGAATCCATGAATCCAAGGAAACTTGGATTTTCCCTATCATTTTCTCCAATGCTGCTGCCATGTCCGCATTGCTGCTAGCCATCTTTCACCTACATAAACATGATTCAAATAGAGTAACTAAATGTAAGTATCAAATAAAAACATATATAAGGAAAAAATATTTTTTCATATGCTTTGAATGATGTTATCTTCATGTCAAAGACAAAATGTTGAGATATGGTGCCATGAGCACATAATTAGAGGCTAAGGTATGGTATAGGAATGTATTAAAGTAGCCACCCTAGGATGTGGACTACATGATGTGAGGATGTGGATCGAGGACATCCACAAGGAGAGATGTGGATCAAAGGATCCCACAAGTGTTGACTATTCAAAGGGCTCTCTCTATATAAGAAGCCTATTATGTATTGTTGATGATATACATTGAAATAGATTGAGTGTTTCCTATTTGGTGTCTCTCTCCTCAGGTTTTTCACTATATGCTTTGAGCCTCCGTAGTTCTTACATTGATCTCGTGTACACTAGGCTTAGCATGATCCCACTATATTGACATGGTATCAGAGCAGTTTTAGCTAAGTCTAGATTAGCTTTAGATGTAGTTGAGAGAGTTCTTGAGTGATTTCCCTTCATGTTGGCTTCCTAGTTTCCGTCATTCTTCCACTATATTCTACATTGAGAGATGAGAGGTGTGAGAGTTTAGCTAGAGCTTCAACAAAATCTTCTACAAGCTTATGAGATCATGTGTGCCTCCAACATCAACCCTTTAGCAACAACTAAGTACCGAGGCTCATCTACAAAGTCTACAAACAACTATGTAGTGGCTGGCTCTCCACCTTCAACATCTATTGCACCATCAACGCCCTCACATGAGCAATGCTATGCCATGACTCCATCAACCGGCTGCGACCTCTTCATCAACCGGCCACAACTCATCAATCGGCTACAACCTCTTCACAACCGCTCACAACCAACGGCTCCTTCTACACTTGCATGAGCTCCTCCATCAAGCTATATTAGCAGTCGATCACATATCACAATGAATCATCCAAGGGACTTCTTGCATCATCCATGTTGCTACTATGAACCAGGAAGATGCTGTGCAATCCATCCAGAGCTTGAGTACGCCATGATCTCCAGGATCTATTTTTGGGCTCAGTCATGCCAACAAATAAGTGTGAAGAGGTGAGGAAACGTGGACAACTAGCCTGGATTGGTAATGCAAGAGGTGATGATGAAGAGACAGCGAGGCACAGATTGCCTAAGTCCTCTCCACCACAGCTAGACAGCAACATTGTAAGCAGCTCTTTCACCAATCTCCTCCTGACTCAGCACCCTTGACTCAGCTCCTCCCAATAGCCCTTCTGTACTGTGACTCCTTTAAAGGCCAGCTGACAAGCAATGCTTCCACTTGCCAGAGATCCTACGTGACAACGCCTCTCCGACCTCCGTCAACAAACTGCAATGTCCGCTCGATCGCAGACGATATCTTTTCTTTTGCACTCTCCTCTAAGGTTAGACCTTAGGACACATGGCAACCCCATGGCAAAGACATGTGGCAAATAAGCCATAGTCAACATAACCTTGGATTGAATTGCTAGTTAGATTACGTCTTATCATAGTTGAACTAGGGTTAGATAAAAGAAAATCATGGCTAGGTTTGCTAGCTTGGTTGGGTTAAAAGATTTCCACATGGCATAGTGCCACATAAGCACAAAAGCCCTTACTAAGCACAATTAGAATGTTTCAAGAACAAAGGATAAAAAATTGAAAACTCAAAATATACAACACTAATAGCAATTTTAATAGCAACTACATTTTAAGACTTTTTAGTCTACATAATATTGTGACAATATTTTGTACTTTTTTTAAAGTCACCATCATCATGCATCATTTTAAGATCGATTTGTAGTAGTGATCATTGTTAAAGATATCTTGTCAATTGATATGAAGGAAAAAACCACTATGCTTCTTGCTAAAGGAAAGCCAATAGCCCTCGATCTTTTGAGGCAAGGATATTATTGAGTATGTGGGAGCAGAAGAGGAATCGGGCTGGAGCATCATTCATACCATTTGCAAATCATTTTCATAGCACTAGGGTGATGCTCCAAGCTCAAAGGCATGGGAAACAAGCAATAGAATACTATATCACATGCTTGGAAGCAATGTGGAAGCAATACTTGATAGATTTGGCCAAATTTTGTTCTACACTCAAGTCCTTTAGTAAGTATGAGGGTTGCTTGATAAGGCTAACTCACAAATGGATGGAATGAAGAGAAGCTTGTTTGTATCTCTTTAACCATCTTTTTCTTTCATTCTTTCATGAGAAGAGAAGAGGAGAGAAGCATGAAAAGAGAAAGGAGATGACTTGTTTCTACTTCTTTCTCCATTGAAAGACTAAGGAGAGGACCTGTTTCTATGAGATGTTAAAACAAACTGAATACCTTCTCCAGCACTCAATAGACTACTTGAAATTCAAAAAAATATAATTTCAAAAAAAAAAGAGCAACATAGAGTCGAAAATAGAAAAAAAAGCTTAGAAAAACCCTCAAAAACATATTTCGGCTATCTTTGTTTAGCCTTGCAAAGATAACACCTAGAGAAGCATGGGTGGGTGTAGATGTGATGGGGGAGGGTAGATTGGCATAGAGGATGGTAGTTCTCTAGAAATGGTAGGGTTTGAGCAAATTTTGATGGAGTGAACGTTGAAAATTATAGTGCTAGCAACATGGCAAAACCTAGATTTTTTACACTAAAGCGTTGGCATAAATGTGCACAAACATGTAGAAATAAATATAAAGAAATTGTTTAAAAAAATAGGCAAATTTTTTATGCTTATTTTGATGTTTTGTATGCCTTCATTTAACACTTATCTCAATGTTGTTAGCTTCTATTTTTGACATTTTTATTGGCATTTAGTACTTAAATAAACCTACATGTCTGGTTTCATTCTAAATTGGAATTCCACACTTTGTGGGACTCAAGAACACATATACTTCTAGCATCCTACCAATTTTGGCTTTTTTTAAATTTTTAGGAAATTTCAACCCTACCTAGGCAATAAATTAGGATGCATATTTGGTATGTCAGGTTACATTGATCCAAATTGGTAATGATTTAGAAGATAGTGAAACCAAGCTTGGTCCCATTGAGACTTACAAAGCCTCATATTTTAATAGTTGTGATTGCTTGGTCTCTTGCTTCTTTTTGTCTCAACCCTCCTTCCCTTGGTTTTACATTTGGTGTTTTCTCCTTGGGGTGCACCTTTAAAGATTTGAGGTTGTAGGGGACTGAGATGCTAGTCGTTCCTATGGCACTTTCACCTTCATGGTCACCATTTTTCTTTGGTTTGGGCTTCTTAGGGTTCTGCAATCAAGTGAGCAACTATTGGCATAAGCATACCAATACACAACTTGTAGTAATTACACAATGTGCATGTTTAGAAATAAGAAGATATGCATTGGCCACCATAAAAATGATTTGTATTAAACTTTGAAAGTATAAGGGGCTTACTCATTAAAAGATCTTAGCAAATTTTTGTGACCATTGACAACATACAAATATGGTATAATCGCACTGATGTACAGATGTGTCTGTCCCACCATATAAATCTTCAATCCTCGATCTTAGATCTTAAACCCTAAATCCAAAACCCAAAACCTTGAATCTTATACCCTAAAACCTATATCTTAAATCCTAAACTACATGTCTGACCATTAACAACGTACAAATATGGTATAAGTGCACTGATGTACAGATCTGTCTCCCACCATATAAATCTTCAGTTCTTAAACCCTAAATTCAAAACCTAAAACCCCAAATCTTATACCCTAGAACCTATGTTAAATCCTAAACTACATGTCCGATCATAAACCCTATATTCTAAACACTATGACCTAAACCCTAAGTCCTAAACCTTATATCTTAAATCCTAAACCCTATATTCTATATCCTAAATCCTAAACTCTAAATCCTATACCCTAGACCCTATATCCTAAATCCTAAATCCTAAACCCTAAGTTAGGATCTAGGATTGAGAATCTAGGATTTAGGGTTTAGAATCTAGGGCTTAGGATTTAGGGTTTAGGGTATACCATTTAGGGTTTATGGTTTATGGTTTAGGTTCTAGGGTATAAGTTTAGGGTTTGGGATACAAAGTAAAGGTAAAATACTTAGAATACAAAGTTTATAGTATAGAGTTTAGGAATTATGATTTCAGTTTTAGGGTACAAGATTTAGAGTTTAGGATTTGGCAGGAGTTATTTATAATAGTGAGTACTTTGCTCACACCTAGCACTGCATACTATCCCGATATTAATGGACAGTCGAAAAGGGTGAGCAAATGGGTGGAGGAATACTTGAGGCATTTTTGTCATGATGCTCAAAAGCCTTGGGATAGATGGTTGGCACTTGCTGAATTTTGCTAATATAGTACCAAGCATCTTTCTATTGGCATGAGCCCATTTGAGGCAATGGAGACATGCAAGGTTGGAATGTCACCTTCAATTATAGACATGGCTATAAAAATTCAGCAAGCACCGAATGATTTGGAAAGGATGGATGCCCTTTTGTAGTTAGCAAAAAGGAATATGCAGGATGCCCAAGCCAAGTAGAAGGAGTATGTGGATGAAGACAGGAGCCTTATCTATCTTTCAAAGAGGCAAATTATATGCACTTGCGTCTCCATAAGAACCATTAATCCTTGCTAAAAGGAAATACAAATACAAAGCTTGCTCATAGGTATTATGGTCCTCACAAGATCATTCGTAAGGTTAGGGAGGTAGCATATCAATTGGTGGGTTTCGGAGATTGAGTACTCCGCAACACGGTATATATTGAGTACCTCATCAGATGGAAAGGGCTACTAGAGACTGAACAGTCATGGCAGCCAGAGAGTATTATCCAGGAGTACCCCTATCGTTTACTAGGCTGATCAGCACCTAGCACCCTTGCGTAGCAGCCGGTACATGTAACTCCAAGGCAGTGTAGAGCTGCTCAAACATAGTGAGCAACACCAAGACCTTAAGTAGCAAAGCTACAGATGTGTCAATCCACTTGCAAACGCATTGATCCCACCATGATCACCCCGCCCCATAGCGTGTTGCCGATGCCGCCCGTAGCCATGGGATTCCATTTGTGCAAATTTTTGCACTAATCCCCACCTTGACGCCGCCTTCCCACAAATTACTTGCTAGGTTATACTGATCGGGGTTATAGGTTAGTTAGGTCAAGGGTAGGTTAGTGGTTAAGTTAACTAAGATTTAGTCAAGTTATGGGTTGGGTTGGCTTATACTAACCTAGGGTGACTTAAGCATCCTAGCTGTCTTAGGCTAGTGTCCTAACTGACTTAGGAACCCCCCCCCCCCCCCCCCCCCCAAAAAAAAAAGAAGGGAAAAGAGGGCTTTTTCCAACCTCTTTTCAAAGCCATCCACAACCCCGTTTGTGCTCATTCTGGCTCCGTTTCAAAGCCTCTTCACCAAGATTCCTCTCGAGCTTCAAAACTAACAATTTATTTGTGCATTGCACACACAGCATTAGGTGCTATTACAACAACATTTGCTCCTATCTATCTACTTCCTTTCTTGCTCACGCTTGTACTTGCTTGCGGGGGCAGCATTGTCTACCAGAGTGGGACTTTTTGCAAGAAGCTAGCTACATTCGAGCTCCTTTCTCTCATGATGGTAACCATGGCTCCCAAGCATGTCACTCGTGTTGAGGGATCACTACATGATAACGAATTGGCTGCTCGGCATGAGCATGTGCCTACCAAAGTGGATGCAACCACTAGTGGTACATAAGTCCCTACAACTCAACCTCTCTCTCCTGCATCTAGGGATTGTTAGGAACAGTTCTTGGAAGCATAATCCTCTAAGCTTGATAATATATTCCTTCAATTGGGGAGCAGATTGGTGAGCAGATAATGCTTCATGAAGATTGGGGTCAATCCTCCTCTCAACCTTTTGCTATACATTCCTTGCAGCGAGATGCATTTGGTGAGTATACATAGCCAGGGAGTCATGCTCCCATTCCATAGCTGATGAGTATTTAGAGTCATACACAGCCCATGCATTAGAGTTTTGGCTCCACATCTCATCAGAGTGTTCATTATGGACAGTAGCCTGAGATCGAGGATATGCCGTCCGAGGCAACGTGTGTTCATCTTGAGGAGATGCCATTCCATCATTACACAAACTTTAAGCGTGATGATGCCCGTGCATTTGGGAGTGGCTAGAGTAGAAACTATGTTGCAAAAGATGTCAAGGATAAGCTCTTTTTGCACAAGTTCAAAGGTGACACTCACACTACAAATGATTTGAAAGAGTGGTTCACGAAGCTGGAAGATTACTTTTGCTTCTACCCCAAGTCTGATGAGGATTGCATCATTTTTGCTGGCATGCATATGCATGGTTATGCTCACACGTGGTGGCAGTATGTGAGGGATTCGCCTCATAAGCCAACCACAGGCAGGGCTTCAAAGAACACATGGTCACATTCGTATCCTCGCTCATATTAGAGCGCTATTTGGCTTTCTATGCATTATCACAGACTGGAACGGTCCAGGATTGCAACCTTCTTGGAGGCTTTCTTTGTTTGTGCAGAACATATCTAAAAAGGGGAAATTGCTATGTTTTATGCATGGATTGCACCATCCTTTGGCTACATATGTGAGTGCACATAACCCTTAGATCATTGGGCAAGCTGCCCAACTCGCAGAGGTCTTTGAGCCAAAATGGCCTACTAAGATTTTAGGACTGTGTATGATTTTGAAAAGAAGCCTAAATGGCCTAGTAAGAAATCTACAGTAGCACCATTTCCAGATTTCCTACTGTATCAGGCGGCAAGATGCCATATGCCAAACCCTACAAATTACCTTATGCCAAGCCGGAAGGCAAGATAAATGCTGAAAATAAAAAATCAAAGCATACAAGGGCAACTATGGATAGCAAGAAGAAGGAAAATTTATGCTTTAAACGTGGTGAGAAGTAGACCCGTGAGCATTGAGATCTTTGCAAGATGCACAACATTGGTGCAACCAAACTCAGCATGATCATCGAGCTATCTGATGATGAGGAATTGTTAGATGCTAGAGACTCCTTAGATCCCTCCCATGATGAGATGGAGGGAGCACATGTGCCAAAAGAAGCCCTAGACATTGGAGCCACAAAGGGTGTTAAGTTTCCTTTTGATCCTGGTGGTGCTACTGAGTCTAACATGCATGCTAGTGATACATTTGACATTCATCCCTCCAATGGTAGACGACACCGTATGCCTAGAGCCTCTTTTGTGGAGCATCATGTTGCCATGCCATTCTATGCACAGGAGGATGCAGATGGGAATGCCCCTGTGGTTGAAGAGGAGATTTATTGGGATGCTCAGCCATCACTATATGCTATCTCCCCTGATGCATTGATGGGTGCCAGGAGGGCCGAGACTATCAGATTAAAGGGTGAGATCAAGGGTTGGAATGTTCACATGCTTGCTGACAGCGGGAGCACTCATAGCTTCATCAAAACCAAGATCTTTTTGCACTGGCCGATTGATGTTGTGTTGGGCTGGGACTGGATCAAAGCTCTGGGAGAATTCAGCATGGATTTGAATGCCTTGATACTCGGCTTTGCACACGAGGGTAAGCAAGTGGTATTACACAACATGACAACCCCAAAAATGAAGGTCATTTAAGCAAGACAGTTGGCCAAAAGCTCAAGAACGGGAATGCCTAAGATGCCCTAAATGTGTCTGTAGCTCAGAAGGGAAGCATTCCCCATGTGAATGACTGGCATAAGCAGAAATTGCTCTTTGAATTTGCTGATGTATTTGCTGATATGCCATCCCACTTGCCTCCCAAGAGGGTTATGGATCATGCCATTGTTTTGGAGCCTGGAAAAGTAAGCCCATAAACAAAGCTCCATACTGTCTTTCTAAAGTTGAGCAAGAGGAAGTAGCAATATAGGTGCAAGAATTGCTTGAGAAGAACATCTCTCGTAGAAATTCTCTTTTTGCCTCCCCAATGCTTATAGTGAAGAAGAAAGATGGATCGTACCGCACGTGCATTGATTACAAAAATCTTAATAAGACCACTATCAAGGACAAGTTTCCAATCCCTAGGGTTGATGACTTGTTGGATGAACTCAAGGCTACCTAGTTTTTCACGAAGATAGATTTGAGGTTTGGCTACCATCAAATCAGGGTGGAAGAAGGAGATGAACACAAGATGGCCCTCTGCACAAAACAGGAGTTGTATAAATTCAAGGTGATGCTAATGCACTGGCCACCTTCCAAGCACTCATGAACGAGCATTGCAACGACTTTCCAGATTCGTGCTGCCTTTCTTTGATGATATCCTCATTTACAGCAAGGATAGGTAGGAGCACATTAAGCATGTGAAGCAAGTGCTGAAAATTCTGAGGATGCATCAGCTTTATGCAAAGGCCTGCAAATGCGCTTTATACCTGGGGCATATTGTCAGTAGACATGGCATTCGAGGTGATCCCGCAAAGGTGAAATGCATTAAAGATTGGCCATAGCCCCAAAACCCCACCCAATTGAGAGGACTTTTAGGTCTTGCTTCCTTCTACAAGCACTTTATTCACAAATTTGCCAAGAGGGCAACTTCTCTTATTACTGACCTCTCAAAGAAGGATGCTTTTAGGTGATCAAAGAAAGCACAACAACATTTCGAAGATCTGCAATTTGCTCACCCATGCACCTGTTTTGGTGTGCCCTAGTTTTTCACGTCCTTGCAAATGCCAATGGCAACGGATTGGGGATTGTTTTGAGAGACAACACAAGAAAATAGCCTTCGAAAGCAAGAAGTTTGATGCCAAGGAGCTCAATTACCATGTTTATGATCATGATATGTTGGCTCTCTTACATGCTTTCAAGAAATGGCACCACTATCCGTACAAGAGAAAAATTAGGATAAAAACAAATCATAGGATACTCAGATTCTTCCTCACTTAGCTAAATTTGCCATATAAGCAAAAGAAGTCGTTGGCTGCAGTTCAATCCTATGTTTTTGACATTTGAGTACAGAAAAGGGAAGGAAAATGTGGTTGCAAATGCGTTGTCCAAGATGTGGGCTTGCAATTTGTCCGCTATCTCCACCATATATCAAGAATGGATTCATGGCATTCAAGAAGAGTATATGCAGAATTCTAAGGCAACTCCCATATTTTCAGATTTGCAAAAGCGTACTAGCCAGGATCATTAGGAATTCAAACTGCATAATGGGCTGCTGTGGTGCAAGGACAAGATTTATTTAGTGCAAAATTTATAGGTCACTTTTGGCAAGAGTTATTTACAACAATGGGTACTTTGCTCACACCTAATAATGCATACCATCTTGAGACTAACAATGCATACCATCTTGAGACTGATGAACAGTCGAAAGGGTGAACAAATGGGTGGAGAAATACTTGAGGCACTTTTGTCATGATACTCATAAATTCTTGGGATATATTGTTGGCACTTGGTGAATTTTGCTACAATAATACCAGGCATCTCTCTATTGGCATGAGCTCATTTGAGGCAATACACAGATGCAAGGTTGGAATGCCCTCAAACATGCCTGTGAAAGTCAGCAAGCACGAAAAGCTTTGGAAAGGATGGATGCCCTTTACTGTTGACTAAAAGGAATATGCAAGATGCCCAAGCCAAGCAGAAGAAGTATGCGGATGAATAAGAACCGTTATGCCTCGCTAAAAGGAAATACCAATACAAAGCTTACTCATAGATCATCTGCAAGGTTGGAGAGGTAGCATATCAATTCGAGCTACCCAATACCTCCAAGATCCATGATGTTTTCCATGTATCCTTGCTGAAACCACATGTCGGACAACATGTCCATGTCCTACCTGATTTGCCACCCATGGATGAGCAGGGTCACATTCTCTATATTCCTTAGTGCATTGTGGGTCTCAAAGATCGAATACTTCGCAACAGAGAATACATTGAGTACCTCATTAGATGGAAAGGGCTTCCAGAGGATGAACAGTCATGGCAACCAGAGAGTATTATCTAAGAGTACCCCTATCATCACCATGATGTCCCACCACTCCTGCGTAGCAGCCAGTACATGTAATTTTGGATGGCTCTAATGAAGGGGGGGAAAGGGCTACTTTAGGGGCCCTTTAGGTGTGAAATGTGGAGGGACTATATAAGTCTCCATCCACCATTCATTGTACACTTTTGATGTGACATCTAATCCTATCTACTCTCCCTCCTTCCTCTGCTTGCAGTCTCTCTCTCTCTCTCTCTCTCTCTCTCTCATCTCTTCCTATCTCTCTCCGACCCCTTCTCATTCCTTCTCCCACTTATTCTCTCTCCCTTCCACTCTTCTATCCCCCTTTCTCTAATCTGCACCTACTCCCTTTTCTACACCTTGAGCTATACTCAAGCCTGAGGTCCAGACCATCTTACAAGATAACCAAACGTAAGAACCTGTGTCCCTTCCACAGACCTTCATCCATGGGGTGAGGTCACCAACACCCTTGCTCCGCAGCCACTCTGCCTTATGCACAAGCGAGATAAGTCACCCAAGGAAATGGCACCACCTTAGGCCTCAATAGGGCTGGGGGCCATAAGAACTAAGCCACTGTCCTGGGTCTCCTATCTAGGACAGTCATGACGGTGGTGACTAAGACAATCTTATCTGGAGCATCTGAACCTCAACTGTGCAAAAGCTGAAGTCTCAACCTTCTGATAGTGCCTACCCTTGTTTAGTTTCCCAGTTATGTCCATCAGGCACATAACAGCAGCAACGTGGTTCTGCCACACAGACAACCATGTGGACTGCACGTGGACAGACAGGCCAGATAGTAGGCAGTCTGCTATAACAGATCTGGGTTGGAAAACAGCAGACAAGGCCGGCCAATTCCAAGGAAAGTTTCAGTCTACATATAGGAGGTCTCCACACCTCCTGCCATCAGTAGCCACCAACCAGCAATGAATGAGGGCTTCAGCCACCCCAAGCCATCAGCAAGCCACCTTCAGCCTCTCCACTGAAGATCAGTAAGCGGTTTTTAGATGCTTCACTGAGCAGTAGTTCTACCTTGCATCCCGACCTTGAGGCTCAGATATATCCCTTGTACACTTGCTAGGGGGCCATTAGTAACAAACTAATAGTTAACACACTCTCAAGTCCTCCGCTGTCGGCAGTAATTGTGTGTTTGTCATGCTGCATAGGGATTCCCTCTCCTATCTAGTCTTCTCGCTTCCACGCTTGCTCAGTCAGCATGATCAGGCTTGTGAGAGAAGGTCTTAGCCTACATGTCTCCTACAATTAGCCACAGCCCCCCTACACTGAGCAGTTCCCATGCAAAGGCTGCAAGATCTTGATATATAGTACTTACACTATCAAGCCTTCCCATGCTTTGTTAGGAACCAAGTAGTTAGAAAAGCAACCTCTGAATTGAAGCTTGGCAGGCAGGTGCCTAATGTTAACTTCCACAAACTTTGAATGCACAGTAGTAATAACTCAAACAAAAAATTCATAGTAAAGCTAACTCACCTCAGTCTTGATCTCGTTCGGGTGTGAAGCATAGCTTCTTAAGCTCACAAAACTGGCATGCACCCTAGAACAGCCAGTCAACTGGGCTGTCCACTCATTGAGGTGGTAATCGCCAACCTTCCCAGTTAAAATTTTCTAGCATGTTCACTAAACATCCACTACCAAGTCACAGAAGAGAGCCAGCTTGTTGCAAGTATATTCGGAGTCAATATTGTACGTTCCACACAATGATACAGCAAGGGGGACGCAGTTGGACCCAGCCAGGTATTGTGTTTTGCTTTTCTCTTCCTCACGTTGAGATCTAGAGTCTTCCGCTGTTAATCTACAAGTCAGTATGTATATTGGGCATGCCACTAACCTTAGGGGAAACTTGCCTAAAAATTAAGCTGAGGCAGATGACAATAGAAGGGTCGTTAGACAAGGCTTGAGCAAGATTTTTCATCTAAGGGAACGGAAGGGCACTCCATTACAGCCCGTTCTTCCTGTCTCTCCGCCTGGCCCCAAACAGAGGTATTTTCCATTTTGACACCCAATTCCGCAGCAAAACATAACAGCTTTTAGGGTAGTAGATTTGCTGCAGGTCTTACCCTTGCACAGCTTGATCCTTTGAGATCGTTACTTTGGAGCCAAGTAGAGAATGTTTGCAGGTTTTCCGGGTACATTTCGTTTTTCTAGTGGTACGAAATTGGCAATCGAGTGAGGCAAGATCGTAGGGAGGGCCAAACAGGGTTTAACCTCCCTCTCAATGAATAGCGGCAGAACATTCAAAGAGACGCAAACTCTAAGGAGTAAAAGAACAGACATGTACGACCAAGCTGTGAGGTTAAACTCTCAAATGCTGTTAGTCGACAAATAAAAAATAGTAGAACTCTCTAAACATAAGCTTCGATGTATTGATCAACATCAGCTTTAATGGCGCTCAGCTGTCCTTCTGACGTGATGGTAATCTTCTCGTCGCTAACAGTAAGCAAGACCTTAGCTTGAAAGGCATTAGCATGAGCATTGGGATTACAAAACAATTCGACGAACACCCCGTCCTCAGAATGGCGGAATTCCATGCTCTCCCATCTCCGTGGTCGTGCTGCCTTCTCTTTCTCCTTGAAAGTATTCAGCACCTCTCCAATAGCTTTTCCGATTCCTCTTACTGCCGCTTGCGACAAGGGTACTTTAATGGCAGTGTTTTCGACATGAAATGTTATCGCCGCCGCTGCTGCTGCAGCAGTAAGAAACAAAAGATAGAGCGGTGATGAGAGGAGGAAGAGAGAAGGAGAGAAAGGAGAGAAAGGAGGAGGAGGAGGGAAGGAACCTTGAATGCGGGAAGAAGGGAGGCGGGAGCGATGAAGAGGGGATGATGAAAGGGGGAAGCCATGGATGGGAGAGGAAGGAAGGGGGAGGGGTTGGAAGGAGAGGCGAAGAAGGCGAGGATGACTGAGAGATGAAAATGAAAATGAAGATGAAGATGAGGAAGACCACGATGATGAGGGAAGAGCAAAAGAAGCTTGCACGCAAGCCATCTTTGTAAATGGAGATGATGAAGATGAAGATGGTGAACTAAAGAGAAAATTTTAGATAGATTGCCACATTACTACAACATCATGAGTTTCTACACCTGAGGCCAACATACCTAGCCAAGGAGCAGGAGCAGGGGACCGCCGGCCCCCACCACGGACCCCTAGCCACACCTGACTACGTACGTGGTGCCTCCTCTATAGAAACTTATAATGTTGAATACTACATGGAAAAAGGCCTCTTCCCACATGACAAAACCCTACCCCTAGCTGCACCTAGCTAGTTGCGTGGGCCTCACGTGGCAAAACTTCCAAAATGTCTTGTGAAATTGTGAATGAAAATGAAGATCATGATCAAGATTGGTGAAGAGCAAAGGAGGATGCACACAAGCACATAGAATTGGAGAAATAGAATTCGAGGATACGCTGCCAAGTGTGGCGCCCCGAGGTCATCACGTTGCTGATTTATGTCACCACCATGTGATAGGTGTAGCGGTTAGAGGAGATGGAATGGGCCAATCATGTAGCAGCTAGGAGACGTCCTTCATTGGTCGGACACAAATCTCTTGTGTCAATGTTCGAGCCCGTCCCTCGGACCGCTCGCCACTTTTCTGGTGGCTTCCCAATCGCAAAAGGGCGACCAAAGCACTTTCTCGACTGTCAAGGGCGAAGGGAGCTGGTGACACGTGCATGTGTGAGTTGGTGGATTGGCAGTTATTAGTGGGTGCTGACGCATGTTGCTAAGGATGATGGGAGTTTCTATCCGTCTAGTATAATTGTGGCTTTGTTTAAAGCTTTCGGTCAGATTTTGAGGCACCAACAAGAATGTAGGATCGCTCGAACAGGCGTTGACAAAGTTCCATTTAATATTTTGAAGAATCCTATTTTTAAAAGGAGCGAGGTGGCTTTGGGCATAGCTATGAATCAGAGTGTGGAGAAAGATGGGTTGCAAAATACGAAGAAGTCGTAGGTCATGGGATTGAGAGATGAAGTTATGGTTCTGAGTGATCCAGATTTCTCTTGTTTTCATCCGAGGGGTCTTTAGAAAAGGTTTGTATTTCATTGTTTGCATCGATTTGGTGCTTTTGTCAAGTAAGCTGTTAGGTTCTTTGTGTTTGTTTTGTGTGTTTCTTGTTTGTGTAGCACCAACCAATCCCCTCATTGAAGGTACTTCCTTCATATTAGGCTAACTAAATGAAGTATGGATGCAGTAGGGATGATCCATAGGAAGATACTTTTTATGGTTTTAACATAGGAAGATACTCTTTATGGTTTTAACACACCACTTTTCCAAGGTTTTTTTGTTCTTTTATAACATTTGATGAATATCATATGCATCCCTCAATAGCAAGTTACCAAAAATGGCTTGTTGTAGCACCCCTTTAAATTAAAATTGACATCTTTTTTGACGCACCTCGCAAGTCACCGCACTATGAAATTTGGATCAGAAGGCCATCCCCATTGCAAATGTTGTTCTACTTCTACGAGGCATAATCTCTACATTGTTATCCATGATGATTGCTTTGGCCATATCCACATGCTCCTATGCTTGTCATATTAGCCTTATGTGTTTCCTTGACTTGATTTCCAAGCCCCTTGCTCATACTAATCTTTATACCTACACCTAGGGGGATCACTCTTTATAAATCCCATATAATGCATGCAAGCGATATCAAAAAAACCCCTACTCTTGCATTTTTACATTTTCTCATGTAACTGATCAACCCCCTCTTACATTTATCATTTTACAATCTTAAAATATAGATAGCTGTCCATAAATCTACACATATAAATTACACTAAGTTGCTATTTTATAAACCCACTCATGCATCTAAACGGCATGCAAGTCCTTCGATTAAGAAAATACCCCTTTGTGCACTAGCGTGCTATGTTACGTGGGAGCCCGCCCCCCCCCTCCCCCTCTTTCCCTCGGAAAGAAAAAAGTATCAAGGAAAGGAAGCCTTTGATATTCCATCTATTGTACACCATGCTTTTCCACATACAATTTCTCCACAAAATGGCATAGTTATACCATTTTCTTTTCCTTCCTGCTTTTGTGATTCTTGCAGCATGTCATATACATATGTAACCCAAACATCACGTGTTTTTCTTATATATGACAAGTTTCCCTTGATCCATATGCTTCCTACAAACATTGTTTTGTCCACATGACAAAATATCTGATTGCCTGCTTTAAGAATGAATCATCTACAAACAAGTAAGGTGTGTTCTCTTTTATAATTGGAAACCTCTTTGGCTACTTGGCTATAGAGTAATATAATCATATTCTTGCAAGTTGTCTAATGCTATTGTATTGTTCTACTCATGTTATAAGTAATGTAGTGTGTAGGTACTTTGGTATGCTAGGCCAAGTTGTTCTCAAATGTCAATTTGTAATGAAATTTTGACAATGTGCCTTTGAGTCCATACTTGTACTCTCTCTCTCTCTCTCTCTCTCTCTCTCTCTCTCTCTCTCTCTCTCTCTCTCTCTCTCTCTCTCACACACACACATGCACGTGTGCGCGCACACGACTTTTTTGGGGGTAAATTAGCCTTTCATTAAAAAGTATGTACATTCATAGATGTCTACACACACACACACACTTGTATACTTCCCCAACTATGAATTATTCTTTTATGTAACCCCCATCACATCTCCCATTTACATTCTCCTTTTAACCACCCCACACACCAAGC